>NC_134503.1:27759898-27871706 GCF_040206685.1 Ascaphus truei
ACTGACTGTAGCGGCGCCGGGGGGGGGGGGGTGGAGGGGAGGTGAAGGGGGGTGAGGTGAGGGGTGGGTGAGGGGTGGGTGAGGGGAGGTGAGGGGTGGGTGAGGGGAGGTGAGGGGTGGGTGAGGGGAGGTGAGGGGTGGGTGAGGGGAGGTGAAGGGGGGTGAGGGTTGGGTGAAGGGGGGTGAGGGGAGGTGAAGGCCGCTCACTCACTCGTCCGGCCGCTCCCTGAGGCAGGAGGCCCGCGCTTCCCCTATCCGGTAGCGGCGCACGTGAGGGGGAGAGCAGGAGGCCCGGGCCGCGCTTCCCCTCTCCGGTAGCGGCGCACGTGAGGGGGAGAGCAGGAGGCCCGGGCCGCGCTTCCCCTCTCCGGGAGCGGCGCACGTGAGGGGGGAGTGCAGGAGGCCCGGGCCGCGCCGCGAGGGAGGAGGAGGCTGGAGTGAGGGTGATGGTGGGGCTGGGGATATTGCGTAGCGTGGGGATTTGGGTGAGGTGGGGAGGGGGGAGAGAGTGAGGGGCACCGGGAGAGGAGGGGGGGTGTGTGTGTGTGGAAGGTGAGCTGCGGTCCAACTGACGGGGGAGAGTGGTGTGTGTGTGTGTGTGTGTGTTTTTAAAAAAAAAAAATTTGTTTGGCCCGTCACTCTGCCTCAGGCCAATGAGAGGTGCGGGGGCGGGCAGGCCAAGGGACCAATGAGATTGCCGCTAGGGACGCAGACATACAGTGAACTCAGAAATATATAGTAGATATATATATATATATATATATCCCCACCTCGGCCTCGCGATCACGCCTTGTGTGTGGTGAGCACTCCATTACAATAACACAGTGAATGGTAAGGATATTTGGCACTACTTTTTTCAAGTAAGCCACACACCCACGGTGGCGAGCAGTCATTGATGGGGCTCCAGCAGTTGCACCAGCGAGTATGTTAGTAAGCGGAATTTCCTTTTTCTTTGAAGAACTGCTCAGCAGCACAAAATATTGACTTTCCTTCAGTATCTGTTTTTAGTTGCCTTGCAAATAACAACTCGAGCCAAACTTTTGTCTTTATAGAAAGCGCACATAAGCGAGAAGCAAAGATTCATTGCCTGGCAAAGTTGACTCATCCAGCTGCAATGCAAATTCTGTGGTCCTTAGTGTGCTGCAGAGTGTATCTTCCACATCCTCAGCCATGGCATCTATGCATCTTTGCACTCAATTGTGGCCGAGATGAATCGTCTTAATTATATTGTGTGGTGACTTATGCAAAACAGTACCCAGAACCTCACTAACTGCTGCTAGGATGAGTTCTTCACCAATGGTGCGGGGATTTCCAGACTTGGCAATCTACAATGAATTGTTGTATGATGGGCCCATATAGAACAAAAAATGATAAAGCTGCACACCAATAAATAAAGGAAAATACTTGCAACAACCGGCGCTCCTGTTCAGGGACAAGGGCCAATGAATCCCAGGATAGTGAAGAATTGATGATCATGGGCACAATGCGGATTTCCAAAAAGATTTAATTTATCAAATAGCACCAAATACGACGTTTCGTCCTTCTCAGAGAACTTTCGTCACTATCATATGATGGGCCCAACCATCAGTGTTGGGCTGCTTTTGAGATGTCACGATGCGACTGAAAACAGGTTTGCCTCGTCAGGATGTTCCTTCTTCAAATGTTTAATCAGTGTGGAAAGCTTCATTGCCTCATTAGGAAAGAGCTTGTTACATATTAGGCACATTGGCAGCGGCGGGTTTGTTGGTGCTGATATAAATCCGTACGTCAGATATTTAAAACGATATCGTCTACATTTCTTCATTGATTTTTCGGCTTCTGCCATTTCTATTGTGAAACAAAGAATTTAGTAATTACATTTTATTGAAATAATGTCAAAATATAGTTGAGTCTCGGTTATCCCGACCTAAACGGGACCAATACCGTGTCGGATACCCGAAAATGACGGATATATCGGAAATTATCTGACATTTGTGCCCCCCCCCCTCCTTCTTACTTGCCAGTCTTACCGGTGGCAGAAGAGGACTGAAGACCACGGGAGCGGAACAGGAGGAAGACAGCTGGTGGCGGGAGAAGAGGACCATGGCAGTGGAGGGAAGAAGTAGAGACAGCGGGCGGCGGCAGGAGAAGACATGTAACCAAATCAGAAGCAGAACAGGAGAACGGCAGGGGAGGAACGCGTTGTAACACCGGCAGACACCGGAAGTCAGACACCGGTCAACTTCCGGTGTTACAGCGCGTTCCTCCCCTGCCGTTCTCCGGTGCTGCTCGGCTCCTGAGCCGGTTACATGTCTTCTCCTGCCGCCGCTCGCTGTCTCAACTTCTTCCCTCCACTGACATCGTCCTCTTCTCCCGCCACCAGCTGTCTTCCTCCTGTTCCGCTCCTGTGCTCTTCAGTCCTCCTCTTCTGCTGCCGCTCAGGTAAGTGAGAAGGGGGGAAGGGGATGTCGAATAGAACCGATGGTCGGATAACCGAAGGTCGGATAATCAGGACTCTACTGTAAGTGCATATGCATCATTAACATCACCAAAACGTACAAGTAAATAAGTACAGGAGGGCTGGTATTATAACACCCTGTTGTGATTTCATCTTCTTTTAAGACTTTTGATTGCATTAAATGTTAAAAGTGACACATCGACGTTAGAACATGGGTTTACCCATTAGATATTGGTTAACAAATATTTTTTTTTTTTTAAGTTATTGAGACATTTTTACATTTGACGTCCTTATATAGAGAGAACATTGAGGTGCACGATCCCCTCAATTAACCAGTTCTGCAGAGCATACGGATCCACGTGAATAAACTCATTGCTGCTTGTCCGGATAGCAAAAGGACTAATGGAGCTTAATAATAAGTGACCCCTTGTTGGGAAATGGTCAGGTGACGACTGTGAAGGGTTGTCTGGGGGAAGTCCTAAAACCCACCCAGACCCCATACATAAGTCCCGCTGCTATGTGAACCAAATCACCTGGGGAAGCTCCAACATGGAAATCAAGGTAGTAAATTACTCACTGATGTCTGTTGAATTCGTCCGGTTATTTCATAATCTTTCTTTTAGGCGCGCTCCAGGCTGTGTAAAGATGCAGGAGAAGCAGCCCCACCGGGGAGGAGGGAGGAACAGCGGGCACGGCCGCGCGGCAAAAATAGCTGAGGCTGGACTGTGCTGGAAATACTTTATTGTGACATGGATTAAAAAAGAGTGAAGGGATAACACCCCCCGCAGCTCTTACGCGTTTCACCCACTCGGGGCTTTTTTAAAGAACTGCGACAAAATATAACACTTTTATATAGCTTAAAACCTCATTTCATAATCAACAGGGTCAGTAACCGAGAACACAGGAAAAGAAATGCCACACTCAGTGCTGTTATGTTCAGGACGTACCAGGAAAAAGGTGAGAAATGACAAAAACACACGCGGTGACGACAGTTTCTCAGAATGCGCTATACTGGTCTATATACTATATACTGGTCTATATACTGGTCTATATACTATATACTGGTCTATATACTGGTCTATATACTATATACTGGTCTATATACTATATACTGGTCTATATACTATATACTGGTCTATATACTGGTGGCGTTTACTAAACATTCTGGTAGTTTCCAGCCGATGGCAGCACCATGTAGAGGCAGAAACTTGAAGCAAGGAAGATGTTTCGCTCTCGGTTGGTCAGTCGTAACTAAGCGAACAACCTCCGTGCACCGCTTGGCGCCCCCTAAGAAATCCCACTGCCCCCCGGGGGGTGGTACCGCCCACTTTGGGAACCACTGGTTTAAAGGGTCAGCCTCACGTAGAAGCAAAGTGGCCTAAGGACAGTTTAATGGGTTAAATGCAGGTGATGAACACAGTGTTGGTGATGTCATATACGCGCCAGGAAGTTCCACGACGTCAGTGTGATGTCACAGAACTGTCAGCTCTCCGCAGGTGACGGAGATACGATGTCAATAGGTGATTGAGCGGCAGAGATACTTGTAACACTGAGGGACACATCGCTGCTAAAGGAACTCAGTCTGAAATGGAAACCATGTTCAAATCCTACTGTCATCAAATGGTCCGTCACCGGCGTCGCTATAAATAACATCACAGGAGGTGACCGCGGGACAGCAGAGAGACGCAGAACATGGCGGCACATGGAGGGAAACCCATCACTTGGGATGACATAACTTGATTATTTAAAAGATATTTACCCCTTTTTGATATCTCGAAACCCATAACGTTCTGACTCTATATAAAGAACGATCACATTAAAGGTGGTACAGTATTAAGCGGGTGTAGCACCCTTCCATTCCGGCTACTCCATTGTCCCACCACAACCCTGCAAATATTCCCCCAAACCCGAATAAAATCATTTACAGTGATATTTACCTGGCGTCATTGGAATATAAGAAATACTAAAGGGTTAACAGTCTAGGAATGAACTATATGATTGGAGGTCAGCAGGTATACAGAATGGTTCCTGAACCGGCCGCGCACCTCCGTTCCTCGCTCCGCCGCTGACAGACAAATTGCTCGTCACTCATTCCCGCAGCGATTTACCTTTCAGCGCCCGCTCCCCGGCGGTTAATAGCGATCATTTGCTGCATTACGGCCCTCGCAATTACTGCCACAGAAATGATCATTGTGAGTGAATTGATCTCTTACACAGACACCAAACAAACACACTGCTGTCTGGCCTGGTACTTATAGGGTATTTACGCTCACACACCCAGATACACACACTCACACAGATACACACAAACACACACTGATACACTCACACAGATACACACAAACGCACACTGATACACTCACACCGATACATACAAACACTGCTGTCTGATATTTATAGGGTATCTGCACTCACATACTAACACACACACACTGTCATGGAACAAGAATCACATTCCTGCCCGACCCCCCTTCTGCTTGTCAGCTCCTTAAGTTCAGCTGCAGGCATTGGCTCCACATACACACACTGTGCCTGTGTAACATGCAACAATGTTGCATTTTTTGCCTCTGAGCACATAATCAGTGAACTGCTACTGCAGCTTCTCCAGTCCTCCCAGTTAATGGACTTTCCCATGTTCTCCCCTGTCTTTTGCTGACAGTTAGTGCAGTCCCACTCAACCTTTAGTGTGACCCCTGCCCCTCACTTTCTTTTCCACCCTAGATTACAGTGAGTACAGACCTGTCTGCATCCACCCCTGGTAAGGCCTTTCTCTCTTACCATAGTCTAACCTCACAGAAGCATCCCACATAGAGAAGCACTCTCTGCCTACACTACACCCACAAGTTCCTGTGTTTTCTAATCCAGCAATAAAATTAAGAAAGACATTAAGGACTTGTCATGCTTTGGAAGAGGGAGGACATGAGTTGAGCTTACTGGAATCATTCACACATCATTCGTGACCCTGGTTCCAGGAAAGTAAGAGAGAGACCGTGTATTAGAGGTCTACGCAGAAGCTATCACTCACAGCCTTCGTGCTACAAAAGTGCAGCTCTACACAGCTATACAGCAAACTGCTACAGCTTTCTGCAAAACAAGCAGCAGTTTAAACAGAACAGTAAAACAAAGACCTGTGTTAGGGAATCACACAGGAGCTACTACTCAAAGACTTTATGCTATACAGAATAGTCTCTGCACCCCAGGACAAGCAGCAGCTTCACTCTGCCAGACAGGGCAGCAAGCTTTATACAGCAAACTGCACACAGCCTTGCAACAAACAGTGCTTCTCTCACAATTACTAATTGCCTTTCTCTCTGTCTGAGTCCACCCGCTGCTCAGCCCCACAGTGAGGAGCCAACGGACATCTGTAAGTACAGCTACCCCAACGCTGCACGCTGCAGGACACCGCTCGGCATCATCTGAGACAGACGCCCATCGCTGACAGGTAAAAGACCGCACGCCACACGCACTGGCAAAGGCCTACACACACCTACAGCATGGCAGAACTCAGAGCCTCACCAGACATCACGCAGGAAAGCGATCTCTCAGACACAGAGACCGCTGCGCAACTGCAACAGGCGCAGGCAGGCGCAAGGCCTAAACGGACAGTCACACTGACACAAAAGGCCCGCGAAAAATATGAGAGCGACATTGAAGCACACCGCGAAAGGTTAGAGAAGGCCTGGGAGGACACTGGTCGTGAAATATGTAACGTTGCAAGCACTAGTGATCAGGAGAAACAAATTAGGCAAGCTATAGCCCAATTGAGGTCAAGTCACAAACGTTACCAAATGCTGTCACAAACATATCTCGCCTACCTAAAAAGAATTAACACAGAGGAAAGCCTCAGCGAACGCGACCAGCAGGAGGCAACTGACCTGGAGCGTGACGGCTTCGTGCAGACCACTATTACTGAGGCCGAAGACCAGAGAAAAGACCTTTTGCTGGAAACTGCATCGCAGCGCTCAAGCATATCCAGACACTCATCAAGGTCAGCAAGATCAGTGCAATCTCACGCGTCTAGCGCAAGCGCGAGCGCTACCAAGGCGCGAGCCACCGCAGAGGCCGCACGTGCCAGGGCCGAATATGGTCGAAGAGAGGCAGCCGTAAGGGCAGAAAGAGCCAAATTAGACGCGGATCTAGAGGCACTCAATCAAGAGAAGGAAGCCGCTGCCGCCATAGCCCAAGCCGAAGTCCTGGAAGCAGCTGCGAGACAGGACGGCGGGGAGCTACCGTACAGACGGATAGCCTCAGAGGATCCAGCCCAACGCACTGAAGACTACGTAAGGAGCCTCTTCAGTGTAAACACCAGCGCACCATCTCAACACGGAGGGAGCGACACCACAGACAACGAAGACTCGCTAGGACCACGAGGAGAAGACGTTGCTCCGTCAATGGCACACGCTGCCTGGGATAGCCACAGCCGCAACAGTGATCCACACGCCAGAGCGCACACGGATGCACCACAACAGGCTCGTAATCCAGGTACACCCACGCGGGAGAAAACAGCCCCTCACACTGGCCAGCAGCCATCACGCGTCCACGCCAAGGAAGAGGCGACCGCACAGACCGTCCCAGCAACTACCTCAGAACGGGGCAAACGCGCCGACGTCTCAGGTCTGACAGACATAGCCAAGTACATGATCCGGCGCGACTTGGTGCACGCAGGACTCATCAGCTTCGACGACCGCCCTGAGAACTACCGGACGTGGAAGTTCACGTTCAAAGACGCAATCGACAGCTTGGACTTCTCAGCAAGGGAAGAGCTCAACCTGTTAGTCAAGTTCCTGGGGAACGTATCCAGGGAGCAAGCGCAGAGACTTCGGACGGCAAACGCGCATCAACCCCAAGTAGGTCTTGACCTAGTGTGGGAAAGGCTAGAAGAGACCTATGGCAGCCCTGAAGCAGTCGAGGATTCGCTCTTCAAAAGAATCGAGAGCTTCCCCAAGATCACAAGTAAAGACTACTCGAAGTTACGAGATCTTGGAGACCTGCTGCAAGAACTGGAGTCCGCAAGGAAAGACCATTCCTTAATAGGTCTCAACGCCCTAGATTCAGCTCGTGGAGTGAGACCCATCCTGGAGAAGCTACCCTTCAACCTCCAAGAAAGGTGGCTTTCACAAGGTTCCAAATACAAAAGGGAGAAGCAGGTTGTCTTCCCCCCATTCTCATTCTTCGTGAGCTTCATCTGCGAAGCGGCAAAGACAAGAAACGATCCCAGTTTCATCTTAGGTGCGCAAACCACATACAGTGCAAGCAGCCCGAAGAACGAGAGACCAGCGACGAGATATGGTAACCCCCAAACACCCATCTCGGCCCGCAGGACGGACGTGCCTCCCACGGCCCAAACTACTCCCGATCAGTCGGTCGCCGGAGACAAGGAACCAAGGGACCCAAACAGGGAATGTCCCATACACAAGAAGCCACACCCACTCAACAAGTGCTTTGGGTTCAGGATGAAGTCCCTAGAGGAACGCAAGAGGTTACTTGGAGAATTCGGAGTTTGCTTCAAGTGCTGCGGTTCCACGACCCATCTAGCCAGGGACTGTAAGGAAGAGATCAAATGCACAGTGTGCGAGAGTGACAAGCACGTGACAGCGTTACACCCAGAGGCGATGACACTCCACCAACTCAAGAACCCATCCTCCATAGCGGAGCATGGCGGGGAGAAAGAAGAAGGAGAGTCAACATCCGTCACATCTCAGCGCACTGAAGTTTGCGGAAAAGAAGGTGACAAAATGTCCTGCTCCAAAATATGCCTTGTCGCAGTGCACCCCCAGGGACAACCTGAGAAGGCTATTCGGATGTACGCAATCCTCGACGACCAGAGCAACCGATCACTGGTCAGGTCAGAGTTCTTCGACATGTTTAACATACAAGATGGTGCTTCTCCTTACACTCTCAGAACGTGCGCAGGGCAAATGGAGACCACAGGGAGAAGAGTGAATGGCTACACCATATGCTCAATAGACGGCAAAGTGAACATGCCCCTTCCCACACTCATCGAGTGCAACCACATGGCCACAAACAGGGACGAGATACCCACACCAGACGTGGCACTCCATTACCCCCACCTCAAAGGAATAGCCAACCACATCCGGCCGGTGGAACAAGACGCCAAGATCCTGCTGCTGCTCGGTAGGGACATCATGAGGGTACATAAAGTCCGTAAACAGCACAACGGACCCCACAACGCGCCATACGCCCAAAGACTCGACCTAGGATGGGTGATAGTGGGCAACTCGTACACTAACAGAGAGCACGGGCAAGACTACGTTGATGCCCGCAGAACGGAGGTGACAGAATGTGGACACACATCTCTCTCTGAACCATGTCTTGGCCATCTCCAAGTGACCGAAGGGCCAAGTGAAGAGGAAAGACAAGGTCATACCCCTGAGACCAACAAAGACATCCTCACGCCGATGGGATGCGACAATGGCTTAGGATGCTCAGCAGTCCAGACAGCCAAGGATGATGAGTCGACTCCACCGAAGGAAGAGAGGAACCTCCCAAAGGTGACCGACAAAGGGATCGTCCTAAAAACAACAAACAATCAGACAATACTCCCGCGAGCAAGGGCACAATTAAGACGTACAGTTGTTCCTCTCCACAGAGTATCAAGCAACAGAGCAACCAATTGCCACGGCTGGCATAGCCGCAAAAGATTGCGCCCCACAGGCGAAGCCACAGTGTCAAAAGGACTGTTCGTTCAAACACGTAAGAGGGGACAATTGCAGAGACATTTCCCAAAAGGATTTACAAGGACAAAAGAGACTGTTCTTCGTCATGTCCAGGGAGAAAACAACCTCCCGATGGCAGTCAACGAAGAAACACAAAAGCGTTTCACCAAACTACGCGGAGATGTTCTCGTGCAAGAGAAATGTACCGATGAACTACGGTGCACAGCGTTCCAGACAACAAGGAACGATGACAAACAAACACCCTCGAGGGAAGATAGAGGATTCCCGAGGTTAACTGTCAAGGAGCTCTCTAAAGACGGACTAAGCAGTCGGGTGACTCCGCTACCATTCCGTTCACCAAGGAGGCGCTTCCCAAACAATGGAGAACATGCCATCTCTAGGTTCACCTCGCACCTCTGCGGCCCACAAAGGGAACCAGAGACCAAAAACAACTTTGTGGTCTTCATCCAGAAGATATTCTTTACCGGCCACGCAAAGCCAGCACCTCTAATGGAGGAAGGCAAAGAATGTCGGTACCTCCAATCACCTGGGGCCTACCACCCTCCGGTACCCGATCAAATCCGGGTAATGTTCAACCCCAGCGCTCAGCTTCAGGGAGTCTCCCTGAACGACGCCCCCTTTATTGGATTACATTCGACAACCAGTTTTCCAGGGACAGTAATCCGCTCCCACAAGGAGCCAAAAGCCCTCTCCTTCTGCCAAACGCCAGGTGATAGAGCAACAGGCTGCCACGGCTGGTATACCTACAAGGGGATACACTCTGTGGGTGAAACTACAGAGACAAAAGGACTGTTCTCTCACAAGACTAAAAGGAAACAGTGCCAGAGACTTTTATACAAAGACATTGTGGTGCAACCAGCAAACCTGGAGCTGTGCATCCACCCTGCATCCTTTGCCAAAGAACCTTGGCCAAGGGACCTTGATACCAGTGATACCGGCCGGTGTCACATCGCTATGTGGACATGGACTCTTGCATTGTTTGAGAATGTGATGTTATCTTTGTTATGCATTGCACATATGTTCCACATATTCCAGTTATATAGTGGTATCTCCAGATACCAGACGGGGAGTGTCATGGAACAAGAATCACATTCCTGCCCGACCCCCCTTCTGCTTGTCAGCTCCTTAAGTTCAGCTGCAGGCATTGGCTCCACATACACACACTGTGCCTGTGTAACATGCAACAATGTTGCATTTTTTGCCTCTGAGCACATAATCAGTGAACTGCTACTGCAGCTTCTCCAGTCCTCCCAGTTAATGGACTTTCCCATGTTCTCCCCTGTCTTTTGCTGACAGTTAGTGCAGTCCCACTCAACCTTTAGTGTGACCCCTGCCCCTCACTTTCTTTTCCACCCTAGATTACAGTGAGTACAGACCTGTCTGCATCCACCCCTGGTAAGGCCTTTCTCTCTTACCATAGTCTAACCTCACAGAAGCATCCCACATAGAGAAGCACTCTCTGCCTACACTACACCCACAAGTTCCTGTGTTTTCTAATCCAGCAATAAAATTAAGAAAGACATTAAGGACTTGTCATGCTTTGGAAGAGGGAGGACATGAGTTGAGCTTACTGGAATCATTCACACATCATTCGTGACCCTGGTTCCAGGAAACACACACCGATATATACAAACACTGCTGTGATATTTATAGGGTACTAGCTGAGAGACCCGGCGTTGCCCGGGATATAATTTTGGGGGGGCGTACGACAGGGTTAGGCTTCCCCCCCCCCCCCCTTGACAGCTAGGTGGGTGACTGAGTTGACTGAGTGTGTGGGTGACTGGGTGGGTGTGTGACACTTGACTGAGTGGGTGGGTGGGTGACTGAGTGGGTGGGTGACTTTGGGTCGGTTTGACTTTGGGTCGGTGGGTGGGTGACTTTGGGTCGGTGGGTGACTTTGGGTCGGTTTGACTTTGGGTCGGTGGGTGTGTGACTTTGGGTCGGTGGGTGTGTGACTTTGGGTCGGTGGGTGGGTGACTTTGGGTCGGTTTGACTTTGGGTCAGTGGGTGGGTGACTTTGGGTTGGTGGGTGACTTTGGGTCGGTGGTTGGGTGGGTGAGTTGGGTCGGTGGGTGGGTGAGTGGGAGACTGACTGGGTGGGTGAGTGGGAGACTGACTGGGTGGGTGAGTGGGAGACTAACTGGGTGGGTGACTGGGTGACTGGGTGACTGACTGGGTGGGTGAGTGACTGACTGGGTGGGTGAGTGGGTGACTGGGTGGGTGAGTGGGTGACTGACTGGGTGGGTGAGTGGGTGACTGACTGGGTGGGTGAGTGGGTGACTGACTGGGTGGGTGAGTGGGTGACTGACTGGGTGGGTGAGTGGGTGACTGACTGACTGAATGGGTGGGTGACTGGGTGACTGAGTGGGTGGGTGACTGAGTGGGTGGGTGACTGACTGAGTGGGTGGGTGACTGAGTGAGTGGGTGGGTGGGTGAGTGGGTGACTGACTGACTGAATGGGTGGGTGACTGGGTGACTGACTGAATGGGTGACTGACTGAATGGGTGACTGGGTGACTGAATGGGTGGGTAACTGAGTGGGTGGGTGGGTGACTGGGTGAAAGTGGGTGACTGGGTGAAAGTGACTGGGTGGGTGACTGGGTGGGTGTGTGGGTGGGTGACTGAGTGGGTGACTGAGTGAGTGGGTGACTGAGTGAGTGGGTGACTGAGTGGGTGGGTGACTGAGTGGGTGGGTGGGTGACTGGGTGAAAGTGGGTGACTGGGTGAAAGTGACTGGGTGGGTGACTGGGTGGGTGTGTGGGTGACTGAGTGGGTGACTGGGTGGGTGAGTGAGTGGGTGGGTGACTGAGTGAGTGGGTGGGTGACTGAGTGAGTGGGTGGGTGGGTGACTGAGTGGGTGGGTGACTAAGTGAGTTTTTGGGTGACTAAGTGAGTGGGTGGGTGGGTTACTGAGTGGGTGGGTGACTGAGTGGGTGGGTGACTGAGTGAGTGACTGAGTGGGTGACTGAGTGAGTGGGTGGGTGGGTGACTGGGTGGGTGAAAGTGACTGGGTGGGTGTGTGGGTGACTGGGTGACAGTGCGTGGGTGGGAGACGGTGTGTGACTTACCTTGACCCCGTGGCATCTGGCTGGGGCAGGAGGTGAGTTCGGGAAGCTGGGGGGGGGCAAGAGTGGCAGGAGTCCCGCGCCGCGCTTCCCCTCTCCGGTAGCGTCACACGTGATGGGGAGTCCCGCGCCGCGCTTCCCCTCTCCGGTAGCGGCGCACGTGAGGGGGAGTCCCGCGCCGTGCTTCCCCTCTCCGGTAGCGGCGCGCGTGAGGGGGAGTCCCGCGCCGCGCTTCCCCTCTCCGGTAGCGGCGCACGTGAGGGGGAGTCCCGCGCCGCGCTTCCCCTCTCCGGTAGCGGCGCACGTGATGGGGAGTCCCGCGCCGCTTCCCCTCTCCGGTAGCGGCGCACGTGATGGGGAGTCCCGCGACGCTTCCCCTCTCCGGTAGCGGCGCACGTGATGGGGAGTCCCGCGCCGCTTCCCCTCTCCGGTAGCGGCGCACGTGAGGGGGAGAGCAGGAGGGCCGCGCCGTGAGGGGGGAGGAGCCTGGAGTTTGTTGCTGAGCAGCAGGGCTGCGCTTCCTCCGCGGCGCACGGTGAGGGTGATGGTGCGGCTGGGGATGTTGCGGAGCGTGGGGATTTGGGTGAGGTGGGGAGGGGGGAGAGAGTGAGGGGCACCGGGAGAGTGAGGGGCACCGGGAGAGGAGGGGCACCGGGAGAGGAGGGGGGGGGGTGTGGAAGGTGAGCTGCGGTCCAACTGACGGGGGAGAGTGTGTGTCCCTGTGTGTGTGTGTCCCTGTGTGTGTGTGTCCCTGTGTGTCCTTTGGCCCGTCACTCCGCCTCAGGCCAATGAGAGGTGTGCGGGGGCGGACCAAGGGACCAATGAGATTTCCCCTAGGGACACCGGACATCCAGGCAGGCAGGCAGGCTGGCATGCATGCATGCAGGCAAACATACAGTGCTTTCACTAATATAGTATAAGATCAACACACACACACACACACACACACACTTGTCTGTCCTGATATTTATAGGATATCTACACTCACACCCTGATACACACACAATGATACACTCATACATACACAGACACACAAACACACACACTCACACTGACATTCACAGATACATACCATGATTGATACACACACACACTGATACTCAGACACACACAATTATAAAAACAAAATAATACACACACACACACTGATATACACACTCATTCATGCACAGATACACACACACACACACCACACACACACACACGCACACACACGTACACATACAGACAATAATACACACTGATATACATACATACAGGTAGACACACTCATACATACATACTGTACACACTCATACACAAATACACACATCATGATACACAAGCAGACACACACAGATACATACCCTGATATACACACAGACACAGTAATACACACTCACAGACACACTGATACACACAGATATACACATACACTCACACCGATACACACTATAATGCACACACAGATACACATACACTAACTCTCACACAGATACTTACACACACACCGAGATACAGTACACACTGATACACATACAGACATAATAATACAAACTGATATACACACTCATACATATACTGTACACACAGAAACTAGAGAGCGGTTATATGGGGTATTAGGAGCAGTGATAGGGAGGGGATGTATGGGGTAATAGGAGGAGTTATAGGGAGCGGTTATATGGGGTAATAGGAGGAGTTATAGGGAGCGGTTATATGGGGTAATAGGAGGAGTTATAGGGAGCTGTTATATGGGGCAATAGGAGGAGTTATATGGAGAGGGTATATGGGGTAATAGGAGCAGTTATAGGAAGCGGTTATATGGGGCAATAGGAGTCATAGGAAGCGGTTATATGGGGTAATAGGAGGAGTTATAGGGAGAGGTTATATGGGGTAATAGGAGGAGTTATATGGAGAGGTTATATGGGGTAATAGGAGCAGTTATAGGAAGCGGTTATATGGGGCAATAGGAGTTATAGGAAGCGGTTATATGGGGCAATAGGAGGAGTTAGAAACGCAGACTAGATTCCATACTTATAGTAGGGAGGAAGTATGGAATCTAGTCTGCGTTTCTAACTCCTCCTATTGCTATATATATATATATATATATATATATATTATATATATATATATATATATATATATATAGCGCAACTGTAAATTTTACTGTATGTTCGGTTGCATGTCTTAGACAGGTCTGCAACCCTGTCTCTCCCCATTATAGCCGAGCACACAGTGTTTCCACTGCAGCAAGGGATTCTGGGAAATGACATGCAAATGAACACTCAGTGGCACCTTTTGTCTCAAGCTCGTATTACACAAGCAAATCCTCAAGCCATTGCATACTGTTTTAAACACAGCTTTTAGACAGAGGCTGAGATGAGATGAGATGCAAAGCCAGTAAACCCACTCACAGACATGCTTCAACCTTGATGGGTATCATCAGTGTGAGGTTGGTTACTGGCTATGCTGGTTGAGACTAGACTAGGTATTCAGCACAATTATTAAGGTTATGGTGGGTAAAAAAAGTGACAAAAACCCTCCACAGTAAAGCATAAAGCAACTGTAAATATTACTGTATGTTCGTTTGCATGTCTTAGACACGTCTGCACCCCTGTCTCTCCCCATTATCGCCCAGCACACAGCGTTTCCACTGCAGCAAGGGATTCTGGGAAATGACATGCAAATGAGCATGAATCCAGAATCCCTTGCTGCAGTGGAAGTGCTGTGTGCTGGGTGATAATGGTGAAAGACAGGGTTGCAGACCTGTCTAAGACATGCATATGAACATACAGTAATATTTACAGTTGCTTTATGCTTTACTGTGGAGGGTTTTAGTCACTTTTTTTACCCACCATAACAAATATATATATATATATATATATGAAAGATCCTATTAAACCAGAGCTAAATAAATAATGTGAATGAACGTAACACGGCGCTCTGGCGCCACCTTCTGGTGTAGTACAAGATCACAGGTAGATTTGTGACCAGAACATTGTATAATTGTGTCAGGAAGTAAGTTAATTACATACGTGTAGCGGAGTCCCCCCTACCCTGCCTCCGGCGCGGGGAATTGCTCTGCACGATCAGGGAGAAGTGGCGGCAGCCATTGTGTGTCCGGCGCGCATGCGCAGTTGCGGCCAAAGCGGCGGCCATCTTGGAGGAGTGGAAAACGCAACCATAGACTAACAGTCCCAGAAGTCCTTGGGGGGGAAAAGGCGCGAGCGGCCATTTTTGGTCTCAGGACTCCTCCGCGGGACCAGTGAGGTGACCGTTCGTCGCGAGGAAGCTGGAGGAAGTGAAGGTAGTGTCCAGGGAACAGTAGCTTCCTGGCCTAGGCCAGATCTTGCCCCTTAGGCCCCAGATAGCCCCTGTCACTCATCTAGAGGGACTTCTTGCAGGGACTGCCATACTACAGGGATCACCCCTTATGTTATAGACTGCAGGGTTGAGAGACTTTGGGGCCTATGCACTAAGCAGTTATAAAAAAAAATCGCCATCATATTTAATTCGCCATTTCTACAGCGTTGCTATCACGGTGCAGAAAGGCCCGAATACCAGGGATAGCAACATTTGCAAAAATGGTGAGTAACCGGCGACGAGATGATCGGCCTCTCTGAAAGGGGCTCACCCGGCGAGTTGATTCTGCTGCAGAGAGAGAGCCGCCTCCCCCTGCGCAAATCTCGGCCGAAATAAAAACAAAATAATTGAAATTTTATAGATGAGCAGGGGGTCTCCAGAGCAGAACCGCGTTGATTTCAGGTCCGGGGACCTCCTGCTTCCCGAGATACAGGCCCGGTGATGGGGTGCCGGTATCTCCTATGCATTGAAATGTTCCGGGCACGTGACGCGGGACATTAACAAGAATTTGGTTACCTGTTCCGGATCTTCACGGTGGATTGTGTTTCGTGACGTCACGGTGGATGGCGTTGGATTGTGTTTCGTGACGTCACGGTACAATACCTTGATTCCCCAGGATTCGGGGGGTCAACGCTTCTAAAAGGTGAGATAAGATTTCATGTATGTACTTTTATTTTTACAGGTTTTTTTATTGGATTTTTTAAAATGATCTTTTCACATTGACTGCTAATGTATTAATCTGTGCCTGTTCAGGGTGCAGATTAATACAGTGGGAGCCAATGCATTTTTTCTATTCACGGTTGCATTTACTATTTCTGTTTATTGTTTAGATTAAATTGTTTTCAATTGTGATGGCTTGTTTAAAAAAAAAATTCAGATTGTTTTGTGTTTTTATTTAATGATGTATTTTGTTGGCTACTGGTTTTAATTAATGTGTTACCTAGTGGTTGTATTAATCAATTGTTGTATTGGTCACTGCTTTTATGTATTAAATGTATTGTTTGGCTAGTGGTGCGATTTATTTAATTGATTGTCTAGTGGTTTTATTGCTTTAATTGATTGCCTAGTGGTTTTATTTAGGTATCAATTGGTAGAGGGTGGGTATAGTAGGTCCAGGGTGGGTGGTTAGACCTCCTGGGTGGGTAGTGGGGGAGGGTGGGTTAACCCCTTAATTACTGTAGTGGTTATTAACCGCTAAGGTTATTAAGGGGTTAGGGGCCATTAGATTGTATTTTTTATGTATTCTTTCTGGCAACGGAGGACATGGACCTGCAGTATGCTGACGAGCAGGTCCATGTAGAACCAGGGGTAAGTAGAACGTTTTTATTTACTTTATGCTGGCTGGCTAATGTTGTGTTTAATAATGGGCATGTGACAGAGTGAAGTCAACTCCTATCAGTTACGCCTGGGAGACATATGTCTGAGTGCTTCATCCAGCACTCATAAGGGTTAACTCAGGTGGAAGTTAGGAAATCAGAACTCTTTAGCTGACACCTGAGAGCTAGCAAGGTAGATAAAGGATCATGTGACTGGCAGTAGCTGCCAGAGAGAGAGAGAGAGAGAGAAGCACACTGCTGCGTGAGCCCTTAGCCAGAGGGATTTCACCAAAGACTACTTCAACTAAAGTAAGGATTATTCATTTGTTTACTGACTGCTTAAAGTACCCTTATGGTTTGGTTCTGGTTTAGCCAGCCAGCCTGATAGATAGGTCTGCTGTGTTATTAGTCAGTTTTTCTCCCAAAGTGGAGCAGGATTTATTTTGTTAAAGGGACAGTGTACCCGCATGTTATGTTACTGTGGAGAAATAAAGACACTGAACGTTTTTATTTATCCTGAAACTATACGTGTGGACTGTTCCCTGACCATGGCTACAGGCCGTCCTGCCACAGGTGGTGTCAGAAGTGGGATGTCGGACGGCCCCTGTATCTGAAGGGCCACACCAAAAAAAAAATGGAAAAAATGGAGACATTTTTTTCTCAGTTCCTTGAACAACAGCTCCAGCTAGCAGAGAAGCAAGCAGAGCGACAAGCCCAGCAAGATGAGCGATAAGCCCAGCAAGCTGAGCGACAAGCCCAGCAAGATGAGCAACAGGCCCGGCGAGAGGAAAAGCTACTCCAACTGCTGGTCGAAGGCACAACCCCAGGCAGACCAGGGATTCCAAATAACCCACCGGTGATGCTGCCTAAAATGAAGCCAAACGAAGACCCAGAGGCATTTCTCCTCACTTTTGAAAGGGTAGCCAAGGCCCACGGCTGGACAGTTGATCGCTGGGTAACGACTCTGGCTCCACTCCTCATAGGGGAAGCTCAGGCAGCCTACCAGGCTCTTCCAGCGGACGAGGCCAAGGACTATCAGAAACTAAAGGCTGCTATTCTGGATCGCCTAGGCCTCACGCCAGAGACCTACCGACAGCGGTTCCGGACAGTCAAATATACAAACCGAGACAGACCCCGGGTCGTAGCCCACCGCTTAGTAGACTTATGTGCCAGGTGGATACAACCGGAAAAACATGACAAGGCAGAGATCCTTGAACAGTTTGTGCTCGAGCAGTTCATACAGATACTGCCCCCCTCCTCCCGCTCCTGGGTAAAAAGACACGCTGCATTTTCCCTGGATTCAGCGGTCCGCTTGGTGGAAAACTTCCTGGGCGACGACACCCAACAGGATAGCTGGGAACGGCCGGTGCAAACACCAGTTGCTTCCGGTGATACTAGAGGCAGGAGAGCAGACAATCGAGGGGTCTACAACCCGCCAGCTCGGGAGATCCAGTCAACCCGATCGGAAGACCCTTTCCCATCTCGGAGGGTTCCTAGTACAAACTCCCGCAGAGACGCCCATCCTGGGTCCGAGGCCACTGGATCACTCAAGGGAGGCCGCCACCCACAGTATTCCCCGAGAACCTGTTGTATGTTTGTGATGGTGCTCAAAAGTGCTGGGACTGTATTGAAGGAAGGGAGAGTTATCTGGGTAATGACAGTTATAGTCTTAGTACTGTGCCTTTAAATCGGCGTAAGGTACCCTGAAGGTTGGAGTGGGTTGAACCCCACCAACCAGAAGGGAGGACCCCATCCAACAGCGGAGAGGTCCAAACACCGAGCCCCGTCGAGAGCTTCCGCGGACGACCGAGTTTGCGGACTCAGGAGATGAGGAAATGGACTGTGCATATGGCAGAACCACTGCCACAGCTTGTCTCCGAGGGGACCACAATCCGTGGTTAGTCCCAGCATCTCTGGAGGGGACAAAAGTAAACGCCATGCTGGACTCGGGCTCTGGAAAAACCCTGATCCTAGAGGGCCTAATTCCAAGCAATAGACTATCTTATGACTCTCCTTGGAATATCGAGTGTATCCATGGGGATACAAAGAGATACAAAGAGATACCCGACGGCGAACGTTACACTGCTTATACAGGATCAAGAGGCTAGCCTACTAGTGGGAGTTGCTCCCTGGCTACCTGCTCCTGTTCTACTTGGCCGAGACTGGCCCTACCTCGAAACATTGTTGGCCCCTACTCCTACGGAGCCTACTTCTCTGGTACCGGAGAAGCCCGGAGACTTGTTCCCTTTTTCCCCAGAGATATTCCCCCGTGGACACCATGTCCCAAAGACACGTAAACAGAGACGTGCGGAAAAAGAGGACTGGTTAAGAAAGGCTGGGACTTTTGGTAACATTAGTCAGCCCAAAGGACTGCAGGTCATGGCCGGGGATGACCAGGGTGGGGAACAGATAGATACGGGAGTGTCGCCAGACCTGGATCTTCCTGACTTCCGTCAGAGGCAGAGGGAGGACCCAGCTCTGGCTAGACAATATGAGAAGGTGGTACAGGTCAACAACAAGATAATAGATGAACAAGGTGTAAAAGTGTTTCCACATTTTGAACTGTTGAATGACACTATATCGTGTGAATAAGGTTACACAAACAGGGGAGGTCATTCGACAGATGCTAGTCCCTAAAGGGTTGATTAATACAGTGTTTACCCTAGCCCATACTCTCCCATGGGGTGGTCATTTGGGCAGAGATAAGACCACGGACCGCATCTCGTCCCGGTTTTACTGGCCAGGCATACATGGTGACATCATGAAACTATGTGAGACATGTCCTGAATGCCAGTTAACTAGCCAAAAAGGACAGAAGCCGGCTCCTTTGGTTCCTCTGCCCTTGGTAGCCGTCCCATTCGAGAGAATTGGGGTAGATCTGGTCGGACCTTTAGAACCCTCTGCGAAGGGACATAAATTTATACTCGTTGTTGTTGATTATGCCACCAGGTATCCTGAGGCCTTCCCTCTGAGATCAGCCACTGCTAAACAGGTTGCTCACAGGCTGTTAGAACTGTTTTCTAGGGTAGGACTTAACCAAGTAATGTTAACTGACCAGGGAACAAATTTCATGGCAAAGTTAATGCAGGATGTCCTGAAGTTATTGGAGGTAAAATCCGTCCGGACCTCGGTCTACCATCCTCAGACTGATGGATTGGTAGAGAGGTTTAACCGTACTTTAAAAACTATGCTCAGGAAGTTTGTGGACACTGAAAAGCGAGCTTGGGATGAACTTCTCCCTTTCCTGTTGTTTGCGGTACGAGAAGTTCCCCAATCATCCACAGGCTTCTCCCCGTTTGAACTCCTATATGGACGCCAACCTCGGGGTATTCTCGACCTACTGAAGGAATCCTGGGAGGAGGAGCCCTCCCCCTCCAAGAATACCCTTCAGTATGTCATAGACCTTAGAAACCGCCTAGACATGATAGGTCGGTTTGCGAAGGAAAACCTCAAATCTGCTCAAGAACGTCAAGAGAGGCAGTACAACCAAAATGCTCGCTTGAGGGTCTTCCAACCTGGGGACCAAGTGATGCTACTACTACCGACATCAGAGAGTAAACTCCTTGCGAAGTGGCAGGGTCCTTTCCAAGTTCTCCGCCGCACCGGGGAGGTGAACTATGAGATCTCTCAACCAGGGTCCAGGAAGGGTAAACAAATCTACCACGTAAACCTCCTGAAACCCTGGAAAACGATGAGATCGCTGTTCATTCACCCTCGGGAAGGAGAGATGGATTTGGGTCCAAAGATTCCAAAGGGTAGTACGTACACGGACCATCAGGTTCCCATGGGAGAGCAGTTAACAACGGAACAAAGGTCAGACCTACTTGATGTATGTGACCAGTTCCCAGATGTTTTTTCTGAGCTGCCAGGGCAGACTGATTTAGTGTCCCATAGGATTGAGACAGAACCTGGCGTAAAAGTACGGTCCCGTCCCTATAGATTGCCAGAGGGCCGAAAAGACCTGGTAGAGAGGGAGATAATAGACATGTTGGAATTGGGCGTGATCGAGGAGTCCCACAGCGAATGGTGTAGCCCTATCGTGTTGGTCCCTAAACCAGATGGGAAGGTGAGGTTTTGCGTGGATCTGCGAAAGGTAAATGCTGTATCCAGATTTGATGCATAGCCAATGCCTAGGGTGGATGAATTGCTTGATTCACTTGGTAAAGCAGAGTATATCTCCACCCTAGATCTCACGAAAGGATATTGGCAGATACCTCTAGCGGAAGAATCCAAATGCAAAACTGCCTTCGCCACCCCTCTCGGTTTATACCAATTCGTCACTATGCCATTTGGGTTACATGGGGCTCCAGCCACGTTCCAAAGGTTAATGGACATGGTACTACGACCCCATAGGGCATATGCCATGGCCTACTTGGATGACATTGTCATCTATAGCAGACACTGGCAGTCTCATATAAAAAGGTTAAGGGCAGTCCTAACGTCCTTAAGAGAAGCAGGGCTCACTGCAAATCAAAAAAAATGTGCCCTGGGTAAATCCACTACAAAGTACTTGGGCTATGCCGTTGGGGGAGGGATAGTAAGGCCACTAGCTAGCAAGGTGGCCGCCATAAAGGAAGTCCCCACCCCACAGACAAAGACACAGGTCCGCTCCCTTTTGGGGTTAGCAGGGTATTACCGGCGGTTTATCCCCAATTTTTCAGAAATATCTGCACCCCTAACAGATCTGACAAAAAAGAGTGCCCCGACCCAAGTTAAATGGTCTTGGGAGTACCAAGACGCCTTTGACATGCTAAAAAAGTGCCTGTCAGAGGGCCCCGCTCTTCGGAGCCCAGATTTTAAAGAGCCCTTCATCATCCAGACGGATGCCTTAGAGGTAGGACTGGGAGCAGTGCTGTCTCAGCAATTTGATGTTATTGAACACTCCATACTGTTCATCAGCCGGAAGATGTTCCCAAGGGAGGTGAGGTATTCCGTTATTGAGAAGGAGTGCCTCGCTGTAAAATGGGCAATTGAGGCCTTGAGACATTATGTCGCCGGAGTACACTTCACCCTGGTCACTGACCATGCGCCCTTGAAGTGGTTAAACACCATGAAGGACACAAATCCAAGGTTGACCAGGTGGTATATTGCCCTCCAACCCTTCTCTTTTGATATTCAGCATAGACCTGGAAAGGACCATGGAAATGCTGATTTTTTGTCAAGGGAAGGAGTGGAGGGTCGGGCTTCAGCCGTGTGGGACACTAGCCACACACAAACAGGGGAGGTATGTGACAGAGTGAAGTCAACTCCTATCAGTTACGCCTGGGAGACATATGTCTGAGTGCTTCATCCAGCACTCATAAGGGTTAACTCAGATGGAAGTTAGGAAATCAGAACTCTTTAGCTGACACCTGAGAGCTAGCAAGGCAGATAAAGGATCATGTGACTGGCAGTAGCTGCCAGAGAGAGAGAGAGAGAAGCACACTGCTGCGTGAGCCCTTAGCCAGAGGGATTTCACCAAAGACTACTTCAACTAAAGTAAGGATTATTCATTTGTTTACTGACTGCTTAAAGTACCCTTATGGTTTGGTTCTGGTTTAGCCAGCCAGCCTGCTAGATAGGTCTGCTGTGTTATTAGTCAGTTTTTCTCCCAAAGTGGAGCAGGATTTATTTTGTTAAAGGGACAGTGTACCCGCATGTTATGTTACTGTGGAGAAATAAAGCCACTGAACGTTTTTATTTATCCTGAAACTATACGTATGGACTGTTCCCTGACCTCGGCTACAGGCCGTCCTGTCACAGGGCAAATAATCTATTATCCATATCTGGATAATAGTTATTTTGCACATTACTTTACTGTATGTGTTTGGGGGGGGGGTGTATTTATTGAAATGTAGGCCATCTTTTTTTTTTTTACAACAGGAATGGTACCGGAGGCCAGCGGGGACCCACAGGGACCATCCGAGGACCCACGGACACCCGCAGGGAGCACGGACACCCGTAGGAACCACCCGAGAGCCTCCAGACACCCGTGGGAACAACCCGATGGCCCCAGACACCCGTGAGAACCACCCGATGGCCCCAGACACCCACGGGGACCACCCGAGGGCCCACAGACACCCTTGGGAACCACCCAAGGGCCCACAGACACCCGTGGGGATGACGTGCGGGAACAGAGGCGGAGCACGGAGCACATCCGTGCCGCATAGTCCTGATGTCGGGACCGAGGGGCGGAGACCGCAGACAGACAGGGAGACCGCGCACCGCACACACGCCGTGCGTCAAGGCCGGAGGAATGGGAACGCGCCCTGCGCCCAGAGACAAAAAAGGCCAACGAGACCCGCGCACCGCGCGTAAGTACCACTGCTAGATTGCCACTCTTGAGTGCCATGGGGATCAGATGGGCGAGTAAGGGTTAAGCGGGCAGAAGCACCAGAACGGCGAATCCTCACAGTACCCGCCCCCTAGGAGTGACCTCCGGGCGACTCCATGAAGGCTTCTCTGGAAAATTCAAATGGAAGTTCCTGACCATTCTTGCCGCATGAATCCGATGACTTGGAACCCACGATCTCTCCTCAGGACGGAATCCCTTCGAATGAACGAGATAATGTAAGGAGCCTCGAGAGAATTTGGAATCCAGGATAGATTGGATTTCATATTCGGGCTGACCCTGTACCAATACGGAAGTGGGGTGGGGAGAACGGGAATGGAGTGAGCGTTCTGGATCACAGGTTTGAGCAAGGACACATGAAAAACTGAGGGAATTCTCATGGACGGAGGTAAAGACAAGCGATAAGCTACTGGATTGATTTTTTCAGAAATAGAAAACGGACCGAGGAATCTAGGAGCAAACTTCATTGACGGAACCTTTAGCCTAATATTTTTTGAAGACAGCCAGACTTTGTCACCAGGCTTAAATTTAGGAGCTGGTCTACGACAGCGATATTTTTAATTCTACCTGTTTGGGACCCACTCTTGGCTGTGCGCCAGAATCTCCTTTTGTTTTCTCAGACCTACATCTCCATACTAGGCTGCACACCTACCAGGACTTCAGGATCAAGGGATCTCTGTGAGTACTTTTCTCATTACCTGTGAGTACTTATTGTGAGTCCAGGGACCATCCTAATGAGGGTTTGATGGGGTTTTCATAACCATACACGTTACCCTCCAGGGATCATCGGTCCACCTGGGGACTTTACTACTACAATCAGTTTATCTATATCCTTATCCAGTCCTGTTTTTCTGTTTACATACTGAAGGGATTCAGTGCTGAAGCGCCTTTGTCACTGGAAGTTTGGACTGTACGATAGCGATCAGCCTGACGTTTCTGTCGCGCGACAGCTGATTTGATGTTCCTTTGGGTTCTTCTCCATAGACCTTGAAGTTCCCTGATCCTGTCGGCGGTGGCTGAGACCCCTGAGGTAGAAACTGTAAGAGGAAGAGTAGCTGGATGGAATCCGTAATTGATGAAAAAGGGGGATTCAGTGGTTGATTCGCCACGAAGGTTATTGTGTGTGAATTCCGCCCAAGGAAGGAGCTCTGACCAATCGTCCTGGGAATCAGACACGAAGCACCGGATGAATTGCTCTAAAGACTGATTAGTCCTCTCCGTCTGTTCATTAGTTTGCGGGTGATACCCCAAAGAAAAGTGAAGAGATATGCCCAACTGGAGACAAAGAGCATCAAAATGTAGATATAAACGGTGATCCTCTATCAGATACAATCACTGTTGGAACTCTGTGTAAGCAAAAGATCTCCTTGATGAATATCTCAGCAAGTTTGGGAGAGCTAGGCAGGCCTTTGAGAGGTACAAAATGTGATTGCTTGGAGAACCGATCTACTACTACAAGAATAGTGTTCATACCTTTAGAATTAGGTAAATCCACTACAAAATCCATGGATAAGTGTGTCCATGGCCGAACCGGGACAGGTAATGGCTGAAGTAACACAGCAGGGAGGTTCCTAGAAGTCTTAGTCCTGACACAAGTTGGGCACGCAAGTACAAAGTCCTTAACATCCTTCTGCATCCGAGGCCACCAGAAAGTCCGGGAGATGAGATCCAATGTCCTTTTTGCCCCGGGATGACCTGCCGATTTAGAAGAGTGTCCCCATTCCAGGACCTGTTTGCGCAAAGAACGAGAAGTAAACATACGACCTTTAGGAACCGTAAGATTATCAGGAATCTGATTTTGCTGAAGGACGATATTCATTAAAGCCTCAAAGTTAGTGGAAGAAAGAATGAGTTTGGATGGAAGAATAAATTTGAGTTGATCCTCAGAATTATCCTCAAGCGAAAATTGACAGGACAGAGCATCCGCTTTAACATTTTTAGTCCCAGGAAGGTAGGAGATAAAGTTGAACCTTGAAAAGAAGAGTGACCATCTGGCTTGCCGGGCTCCCAGACGACGAGCTCCTTCGATATACAACAAATTCTTGTGATCCGTAAGAATTGTTATAGGCATCTCTGTTCCTTCTAAAAGGTGTCTCCATTCTTCTAATGCAAGTTTCATGGCCAAAAGTTCACGATTCCCAATATCCTAGTTACGTTCAGCTATGGAAAAATTTTTGGAGAAAAAAGCACAAGGATGCAATCTGGCCTGTGGGTTTTTTCTCTGGGAAAGAACAGCCCCTACACCGACATCAGATGCATCCACCTCGAGGGTAAAGGGGAGCTTAGGATCAGGATGAACCAGAACCGGGGCGGTTACAAACGCTTTCTTTAAGAGATCAAAAGATTTCACTGCAGCAGAGGACCAAGACGAGGGATCTGCTCCTTTTTGGGTAAGAGCCGTCAGAGGAGCTACTAAAGAAGAGAAATTCTTAATAAATCTGCGATAATAATTGGAAAACCCCAGGAAGCGCTGTACAGCCTTGAGCGTGGTGCGTTGAGGCCAATCTAGAACCGCTTTGACTTTGGCAGGATCCATCGTGAGGCCGGAGTCCGAAATTATGTATCCTAAGAAAACAGTAGAAGATTGGTGAAAGTGACATTTTTCAAGTTTAGCGAATAAATGGTTCTCTCGTAGAAGAAGCAGTACTTGTTTGACGTGTCCTACATGTTCCTCAAGAGACTTAGAAAAAATTAGACTATCATCCAAGTACACAATTACAAAGGAGTTGAGAAGATCTCTGAATATCTCATTGACAAAATCTTGGAACAAAGCTGGAGCATTACATAGACCGAAAGGCATGACCAAGTACTCGTAGTGTCCATTCC
The DNA here is from genome assembly GCF_040206685.1 of Ascaphus truei. NCBI lineage: Eukaryota > Metazoa > Chordata > Amphibia > Anura > Ascaphidae > Ascaphus > Ascaphus truei. Next base: position 27,785,913 of record NC_134503.1, read on the forward strand.
GGGTATTGAATGCAGTTTTCCATTCGTTGCCTTGACGGATTCTGATATGGTTATACGCACCCCGAAGGTCCAATTTGGAGAAGATTTTAGCTCCTTGAAAACGATCAAAAAGTTCGGATATTAGAGGAAGAGGACAGCGATTTTTAATAGTAATTTTGTTGAGTCCAAGATAATCAATGCACGGCCGCAGGGTCCCATCTTTTTTCTTAACGAAGAAAAACCCGGCCCCAGAGGGAGATGTGGATTTGCGGATGAAGCCCCTCAGAAGATTCTCAGCGACATATTCTTTCATGGCTTTAGTCTCTGGCATAGACAAAGGATACGAGGCTCCTCTAGGCGTGTCTTATCTGCAAGTAATTCGATGGGACAATCGTAGGGGCGATGTGGAGGAAGTATTTCAGACTTGACTTTGTCGAAGACATCCTTGAAGTCAATGTATTCCTCCGGCAGCTGTACCCTTTCTTTATCTTCAGATACGGTGGTTGCACAAACGCTACTTGAGCCTTCAAGACAATTTTGAACGCAGTACGAACTCCACTGAATAGGTTCCTTGCTCAACCAATCAATCCATGGATTATGAACTTGTAACCAGGGTAAACCCAAGATTACTGCAATAGAGGGAGTGTGAATGGCATTCAAAGAAATATCTTCCACGTGGTTATTTACAGACCTTAGCTGAAATAGTCTGGGTCTCCAACGAGATAAACGCAGGCTGAAGTGGTCTACCATCAATGTCCTCCAAGACGATAGGGTTCTTCTTGCACACTAAAGGAATCTTGTGGTGTTCTGCAAAACTCTGATCAATAAAGTTGCCCCCGGCACCCGAATCAAGAAAGGCCAAAGTGGATACAGAAAATCCCTTACCGGACAAGGAGATAGGCATATGGATCTTTGAGGTATTTGAAGTAGCTATAGGGGAAAGAAAGATCGTTCCCAATGAGACTCCCCTAAGCCTCATGGGAACCTTGCGTTTCCCGCCTTGTTGGGGCAAGAAAAAGCGAAATGTCCAGGGCCTCCACAATACAGACAAAGTCCAGCATCTATGCGGCGTTGTTTCTCAGTGTACGAGAGCGAAGTGACTCCCAATTGCATAGGTTCAGAAGAATCTGGGACAGGAAATTCAAACTGACCTACCTGGTTGGGGTTAATCCTGGGGGTAACCGTGCAATGAAGTCGTCTCTCAGTCCTTCTCTCCTAGAGGCGATGGTCCACCTTGATGCAGACCGCAATCAGATCCTCCAGATCGGTAGGCCTATTATGAGTCGCAAGTTCATCTTTCACAGTCTCAGACCATCCCTGCCAGAAGGCAGCAGCCAATGATTCTCCGTTCCAGTCCGTCTCTGCGGCAATAGTCCTAAACTCGAGTGCATAACAAGCAACAGAGCAGTTACCCTGAGAAATAAAGAATAGAGCAGAAGCTGCAGATACCTTTCGACCTGATGTATCGAACACCCTGCGGAACTTCTTGGTAAAAGCTCCAATGCTTTGGGTGAGGTCGGATCTTCACTCCCAGATGGGAGAAGCCCAGGCGAGAGCATCACCAGTGAGGAGAGAGATTATGTAGGCTACCTTGGAACGGGAAGAAAAGCGGGAAGAATTAATCTCAAACTGAATTAAACATTGGTTAAGGACGCCCCGACACTCGTGAGGATTTCCCCCATACCGGCATGGGAAGTCGGGGTTCGGACAGATAAGCAGGCATGAGAGGGGTATTAGTGACCGATTGCACGGAATCCGGGCGAGGCCCTTGGGAGGTGGAGGGATAAGGTTCTAAAGTCCTCTTGGGGGGTCCTCAAGTTTTGGTCATTAGACTCCCATTTATTTTCAAGACTTGACAGGGCATTGGCGTGCGTGCTCAGGACTCTTCCTACCTCAGCGGGGTCGAAGTTTGTTGGGCCGAGCATACTGTAATGCGTAGCTCACCACAAATGAGGCACGACCGAGGGGCTGAGGTAGGGATTGGTACAGAACGCCGACCACAACCACGAGGGCGCGTCTAGAGTGTAGGATAGTCTTGCAGGCCGGATCAGGGTAATAGACAGCGTAAACGAGGTACTTGCCGGGTCTAGGAGTGGAGAGTAGCGGATCGTTGGGGTACATAGCCGGAGTCAGGATTGGAGAGAGTAGAGTAGTCATAGAGCCAAAGCCAGGGTCAGTGCAGGAGTGAGCAGCGTCGTCGTATTCCAATGCCAGGGTCAGTGCAGGAGAGAGCAGCGTCGTCGTGGTGCAATGCCAGGGTCAGTGCAGGAGAGAGCAGCGTCATCGTATTGCAAAGCCAAGGTCAGCGCAGGAGAGTATCACAAGGTAAGTTCCAGGCAGGGTCAGGCAGCAAGGTCAGGCACACAGGCACAGAGTAGTGAGAACAGCGTCACACAAACTGGAGATATGCTCGGCCAGGTAAGGGAGTGTGGGAGTATATTTAAAGGACCTCCCACCAATGGGAGGCAACCAGGAAGTGGGGCTGCGGTTCCTGATAGGCTGCTGGATCATGCAGGTGTGTCCTATTGCACAGCCAATTGCAACCCGCGCATCACGTAGGTGACCCGGTCGCGCGCCGTCATTGCGCGCCACGACACCCACGCCAGTACGGGGGCGGAGACCAGAGACGGGGCCTGCGGGAACAGAGGCGGATCACAGCCGCGTCGCGTAGTCCTGACATCAGGACGGGGGCGGGACCGAGGGGCGGAGACCGCAGACCGACGGGGAGACCGCGCACGCGCCGCGCGTCAAGGCCGGAGGAACGGGAACGCGCCCTGAGCCCAGAGAGAGAAGAGGCCGACGGGACCCGCGCAGTACCCTCGCGTAAGTACACACATTCCCAGATAGCTCAAACTCCCACACCCACCACATCATGAATATATATTTATGTCAACAAGAGAGCTACTGAGCGTGGCAATGGTATACAACAAGAGACAGGGGGTGCCCAATGCCACACCCAAGTGACAAAACATATATGGTAAAAAGTATAAAGTAAAATACTTCAATAATAATAATAAATACTTGGTTATTTAGTTAAACCCTTTGGCCAAAGCGTCATAAGCCTGCATACCAACGTCAAGGTATAACCAAATTAATGCAGGTCCTACACTACACTACACTGTGACCCCTTTCCTTTTACCTGTGTATGAGGGGAAAGAACCATAGTAGGTCTTGTTCCTGCAGCAAATGAAAAGACCTCCCAAGTTAAAAAGGTGAGGAGGAGGAGTGAGCTCTGGGGGGAGGTGCCACAGCCTCCAATTGACTGCTACCAGTCAGACATAGATTAACACACATTCCCAGATAGCTCAAACTCCCACCACATCATGTATATATATTTATGTCAACCAGAGAGCTACTGAGCGTGGCAATTGCATACAACAAGAGACAGGGGGTGCCCAATGCTACATCCACCGCTAGGTTGCCACTCTTGAGTGCCATGGGGATCAGATGGGCGAGTAAGGGTTAAAGGGGCAGAAGCACCAGAACGGCGAATCCTCACAGAGAAATACTGGGGGAAGAAGCCCAGAGTAACCATATTGTTTGCCCCCAGTTAATGTCAGAAGTCTGTTTGAAAGGGATAGCATACAAAAAGCGCTAACACTATTCCGTGCCGCTATGGAAATTAAATTGTGACAGTCAACAAATGGAAAAGGTATTAATACAGATGCAGCAACGTGTGGAAGAAGGTCCTCCAAGAACGAGTCTCTTGGTGGAAACAATGTACCTGCCGCCTAAACTCACACTTTGGCCATCTCGAGCTTTGTGCAGAAACCGCAAATAACACGGAATTGCGCGGTCACTCGGCCGGGTGTCTGATCCCAATCTGCACCTCAGGAAAGGGAGACACAAGAACAAAGTAAGGTACAACGCACAGTTCGTGTCGGATCGTGTGTGGAAATACAGGGGTTAATAAAAATGGATACTCGCATTTCGTGAGTCTTGGTTAAACGCGTGTAGATACGATTGGTGATCTCTCACTCTGCTGGTTGGTGTTTTGTGGATATTTTCTCCCTGGATGGAGTATCCTCGGGGTTATCAGTTTTTTACCTTCTCGTAGAAGCGGCCGGTGGCGGACGTTCCAGCAGTTCCCCCGTGTGGCCAAACGCCCAATCCGACCCTCGGAGTCCGGGGCACTTTTACCAATATTATACGGTGTCCTTTGTATTTCCTCCACTGCACAGAGAAAAGAGGAAACAGAACAAGGATATAGTCACGAGCACGGGGTGCGGGACGCGTGTGCGCCGATTACAGGGGCAATCCAAGCCGGTGATTATTTTATTTTTTTAGCAATCTTTTTTACCATAGGATTGAAGCAGGGGGTCTTCAGAGCTGGACCCCATTAATGTCATCTCAGGGGTTTAAGTGGACTAGTCGTAGGGGACAAAAGTATGCTATGAGAACAGCATTCCCCAGCGCCTGGGTTAGTTCAATGCTAGAGATGCTGCCCTGGATGGCAGTATTCTGGGTTCTAATACTGTTGGGTCAGACACTGGTACCTCCTCCATCATTTTAATATACTGTATAGACATTCGCATATCTCCCAGGGTACCTGAGGTGTGTCCCTTTTTCAGCACAGGCATCGCTCCCTAATTTATCTGGAGGGAGGTTTGAGGGCACGTATATACAACTGGAGATATTATTAAGTTAGGAACTCCTCTTGCTCCCATGTTGCTTGTAAAGTAAGTACAACGCGGGCGGTTTGTCACGTTGTATAGATGCGGTTTAGAAAATACGCTTTGCAATAGAGAACGCCATTTTTCAGCACATTTCATAGCGCGACCTCTGTAAGCGCGATTTAGCATATTGGAACCTACTAGAAAAGACTTCTATGTCTACCTTGGCCGGAAAATAACAATGGATGGGAACCTTTGAATTAAATCAATAGGGGAATGGAGATGGGATGGAGCGTATTTGGAAGAAACAAGCAAATATTTAATGGGAACCTTCCCCTGAGCCTCAAGAGGACAGTGCGTGACCGTGTATCCTGCCCGCGCTCACGTGTGGATGTGACCCGTGTATCCTGCCCGTGCTCACGTGTGGATGTGACCCGTGTATCCTGCCCGCGCTCACGTGTGGATGTGACCCATGTATCCTGCCCGTGCTCACTTGTGGATGTGAGCCATGTATCCTGCCCATGCTCATGTGTGGATGTGACCCGTGTATCCTGCCCGCGCTATCGTGTGGATGTGACCCGTGTATCCTGCCCGCGCTCATGTGTGGATGTGACCCGTGTATCCTGCCCGCGCTCATGTGTGGGTGTGACCCGTGTATCCTGCCTGCGCTCATGTGTAGGTGTGACACCAAGACCCTAAATGCAAAGATAATTCAGAAGCTTCAGACAGCGCAAAGTAGTATGGAGAGATGCATGCTCGGTATTACCCAAAGTAGTATGGAGAGATGCATGCTGGGTATTACCCAAAGTAGTATGGAGAGATGCATGCTGGGTATCACCCCATAGCAGTGAGAACAATAGCATATACTCACATACCTATACTAAGCTGACCACCACCTAGTCACCCCCTCTAACACTCAAGGTACTAGAGCATTATTAATTACATTCTGCTCCACCAGGGTCACCAACAGGTCATTCAATAGGCATTGCATTTAACAAAGCCATTCCTACTACACGTTAGGTTTTTAATCACTCTCAATATACTCTCTATTTTGTCGGCATCGCTTTTGCTAATAAGGAATAGCAGTACCTGGACTACTCAGGACTCAGGATAAAGTGCTTACCTGCTCCGTGGCGATGCTCGCCTTTTGATAATACGGTACTCTAACTGTCACCTAGTCCTGCCAGGACTTCAGGTGAAAAATCTTTTGTTCTAGTGTGAACTACATACAAACAGACCGTTATATCAGTCAGATATGAATTTCAGAGACTATTTCGGATAGTGATTTTTTGAGGAATTTGTGTGTTTAGTCCACCAATATTTTATCATTACTTAATTAATAAAGTTTTATTTTAAATTACATCATCATTACATTAGCTGGGAGTGCTACCTTCTTTTTTCTACACCTATCGTCTTTCATAGGATTTCCTTTATTACCGAAGAGACAGGAAAAAGAATGACCGAGTTTGAAACAAACAAAAGTTTGTGACTCATCACACGAAGGAAGAAATGAAAATGGCGGCGGGCCGGACATATTGCAGAAAGAAGTGACCATTGTTTGACAAAGATGGAACCCGAGTGGATTCCAAGAGAGATTAAAAGACGGAGACGCCAAAGTAAGATGGGAGGATGGATGAGAGAATGTGTGGGAGCGACGTGGAGAAGAGAGGCTGTAACCGCAGTACCTGGGAGATCATTGGACGAGGCTTCATCCAGCAGTGGGAGACACGGGATATATATATATATATATATTATATATATATATATATATATATATATATATATATATACACATACATACATTGGGGAGGCTTCATCAGCAGTGGGGAGACACAGGATATATATATAGTATACACACATACATACATTGGAGAGGCTTCATCCAGCAGTGGGGAGACACGGGATATATATATATACACATACATACATTGGGGAGGCTTCATCCAGCAGTGGGAGACCGGGATATATATATATACACATACATACATTGGGAGGCTTCATCCAGCAGTGGGGAGACACGGGATATACAGTATATATATAGTATATATATCTTATACTATATTAGTGAAAGCACTGTATGTTTGCCTGCCTGCCTGCATGCATGCATGCATGCATGCATGCCTGCCTGCTGGATGTCCGGTGTCCCTAGCGGCAATCTCATTGGTCCCTTGGCCCGCCCGCCCCCGCACACCTCTCATTGGCCTCACACACTCACACCACCCCCTTGGCCCGCCCCCACACCTCTCATTGGCCTGAGGCGGAGTGACGGGCCAAAGGTCCAAAAAAATAAATAACACCACACACACACACACACACACACACACACACACACTCACACACACACACACACACACACACACACACACACACACACACACACACACACACACACACACACACACACACACACACACACACACACACACACACACACACACCTCTCTCCCCTCTCCAAATCACCTTTTCCCCCTCCCCAGCGGCATCACCTCTTCCCCCCTCCCCAGCGGCATCACCTCTTCCCCCTCCCCAGCGGCATCACCTCTTCCCCCTCCCCAGCGGCATCACCTCTTCCCCCTCCCCAGCGGCATCACCTCTTCCCCCTCCCCAGCGGCATCACCTCTTCCCCCTCCCCAGCGGCATCACCTCTTCCCCCTCCCCAGCGGCATCACCTCTTCCCCCTCCCCAGCGGCATCACCTCTTCCCCCTCCCCAGCGGCATCACCTCTTCCCCCTCCCCAGCGGCATCACCTCTTCCCCCTCCCCAGCGGCATCACCTCTTCCCCCTCCCCAGCGGCATCACCTCTCCCCGCTCCAAATCACCTCTCCCCGCTCCAAATCACCTCTCCCCGCTCCAAATCACCTCGCTTCCCGCAGCTGCCACGCGGCGCGTAAGATGGCGGACCCCCTTCCTCCCTCGCGGCGCCGAGTCAGACGGTGGCGGCGCCCGGAAGTACAGGTAGGTGTCGCTCCCCACCTCCGGCGCCAAACGGAACTAAAGAAAGGGCGCATCAACTGAGGTGTGTGTGTGTGTGTGTGTGTGTGTGTGTGTGTGTGTGTGTGTGTGTGTGTGTGTGTGTGTGTGTGTGTGTGTGTGTGTGTGTGTGTGTGTGTGTGTGTGTGTCGTGTGTGTGTCACTGTCCACTGCCCCCCCCCTCCTATCCACTGCCCCCCCTCCTGTCCACTGCCCCCCCCTCCTGTCCACTGCGTCCCCCCTCCTGTCCACTGCGTACCCCCTCCTGTCCCCCCTCCTGTCCACTGCCCCCCCCTCCTGTCCACTGCCCCCCCCCTCCTGTCCACTGCCCCCCCCCTCCTGTCCACTGCCCCCCCCCTCCTGTCCACTGCCCCCCCCCTCCTGTCCACTGCCCCCCCCCTCCTGTCCACTGCCCCCCCTCCTGTCCACTGCCCCCCCCTCCTGTCCACTGCCCCCCCCTCCTGTCCACTGCCCCCCCCTCCTGTCCACTGCCCCCCCTCCTGTCCACTGCCCCCCCCTCCTGTCCACTGCGTCCCCCCTCCTGTCCACTGCGTCCCCCCTCCTGTCCCCCTCCTGTCCACTGCCCCCCCTCCTGTCCACTGCCCCCCCCCTCCTGTCCACTGCCCCCTCCCTCCTGTCCACTGCCCCCCCCCTCCTGTCCACTGCCCCCCCCCTCCTGTCCACTGCCCCCCCCCCTCCTGTCCACTGCCCCCCCCTCCTGTCCACTGCCCCCCCCTCCTGTCCACTGCCCCCCCCCTCCTGTCCACTGCCCCCCCCTCCTGTCCACTGCCCCCCCCTCCTGTCCACTGCCCCCCCCCCTCCTGTCCACTGCCCCCCCCCTCCTGTCCACTGCCCCCCCCTCCTGTCCACTGCCCCCCCCCTCCTGTCCACTGCCCCCCCCTCCTGTCCACTGCCCCCCCCCTCCTGTCCACTGCCCCCCCCTCCTGTCCACTGCCCCCCCCCTCCTGTCCACTGCCCCCCCCCCCCTCCTGTCCACTGCCCCCCCCCTCCTGTCCACTGCCCCCCCCCTCCTGTCCACTGCCCCCCCCCTCCTGTCCACTGCCCCCCCCCTCCTGTCCACTGCCCCCCCCCCTCCTGTCCACTGCCCCCCCCCCCCTCCTGTCCACTGCCCCCCCCCTCCTGTCCACTGCCCCCCCCCTCCTGTCCACTGCCCCCTCCCTCCTGTCCACTGCCCCCTCCCTCCTGTCCACTGCCCCCCCCTCCTGTCCACTGCCCCCCCCTCCTGTCCACTGCCCCCCCCCTCCTGTCCACTGCCCCCCCCCTCCTGTCCACTGCCCCCCCCCTCCTGTCCACTGCCCCCCCCCTCCTGTCCACTGCCCCCCCCCTCCTGTCCACTGCAGGAAATGCAGGGGGAGGAATCCATGCCTTTGAGGCGCCCCCCCCTCCCTTTGACGCCCCCCCCCTCCCTTTGACGCCCCCCCTCCCTTTGACGCCCCCCCCTCCCTTTGACGCCCCCCCCTCCCTTTGACGCCCCCCCCTCTCCCTTTGACGCCCCCCCCCTCTCCCTTTGACGCCCCCCCCCTCTCCCTTTGACGCCCCCCCCCTCTCCCTTTGACGCCCCCCCCCCCTCTCCCTTTGACGCCCCCCCCCCTCTCCCTTTGACGCCCCCCCCTCCCTTTGACGCCCCCCCCCTCCCTTTGACGCCCCCCCCTCCCTTTGACGCCCCCCCCTCCCTTTGACGCCCCCCCCCTCCCTTTGACGCCCCCCCTCCCTTTGACGCCCCCCCCTCCCTTTGACGCCCCCCCCCTCCCTTTGACGCCCCCCCCTCCCTTTGACGCCCCCCCCTCCCTTTGACGCCCCCCCCCTCCCTTTGACGCCCCCCCCCTCCCTTTGACGCCCCCCCCCTCCCTTTGACGCCCCCCCCCTCCCTTTGACGCCCCCCCCTCCCTTTGACGCCCCCCCCCTCCCTTTGACGCCCCGCGCGCACACACTGACTGACTGCCGCACGCACGCACACACTGACTGACGCGCACACAAAGCCTGACTGACGCACGCACACACTGACTGAGGCACACACTGACTGTGTGTGCGTCAGTCAGTCTGTGTGTGTTTGTGTTTCTGCCTCAGACTCACTGACGCGCGAGCAAACACACAGTGACTGACGCACACACGCTACATGAAGCTGTAAAGGAGGGAGGGAGGGAGGGGGGGGGACTGGATTGATGTGAATGGGGGACAAACAGAGAGAGGGGGGAGGAGAGAGAGGAACGGGAACATTACATCCCGGGCAACGCCGGGTCTCTCAGCTAGTATATATATATATATGAAAGAAAAAAGAAAAGAAAACAGGCGCACACCTAGTGCATTAAAGTTTAACAATAATTTTATGGAACATTTAAAACCAGACAAATGCCCACTCACAAGTAAAGCGTTATTTGAAAGCAGTTATGAGATTGGCCCTCATAAGCCAGTGGTGCCGTTCGAGCCTGTAATGGTGTCCTCTCGTGCGCGGTCTCCTTCTACCGGAAGTGACGCTCACCCGGTCTGGTGTCCCGCACAAAACGGAAGTCCCTCCAGGAAACCGAGGCCTCTCCTGACTGCCTCTAGCTGCTGCACCACCAATCAAGCCAAACGATGTGTCCACTGATCTGCTTTGCTGAGCCTCCCACAAGCTGCGTTCCTCTCAGTCTGCTCTCAGTGGGACAAATGTCTGCTCTGCTCTAGCCACGCCCTACGCGTTTCGTCATCGATGATGACTTCTTCAGGGGATATTCACAGTTAGGCAGGTTGTTGCATTAGGCGCTCCTTTATTATTTCTGTTTTGTTTTGTTATATATATATATATATACATGTAGAGGTATCAGTACCGTGTTAGCCGAGCTTCAGTAATCAAAAAATAAATAGATGATACCGTTCTGTGGATAACGAAATGCTTTTATTTGTGTGAGCTTTCGAGATACACTGATCTCTTCTTCCGGCGATGTTACAATGAATGATGTTACTTTTGCTTGCTTCATTCGGTGTAACATCGCCGGAAGAAGAGATCAGTGTATCTCGAAAGCTCGCACAAATAAAAGCATTTCGTTAGCCACACAACGGTATCATCTATTTATTTTTTGATTATATATATATATATATATATATATATACATACACACACATACATTCATTGGGGAGGCTTCATCCAGCAGTGGGGAGGCTTCATCCACCAGTGGGGAGTCACGCATACATTGGGGAGGCTTCATCCAGCAGTGGGGAGACACGCACACATTGGGGAGGCTTCATCCAGCAGTGGGGAGTCACACATACATTGGGGAGGCTTCATCCAGCAGTGGGGAGTCACGCATACATTGGGGAGGCTTCATCCAGCAGTGGGGAGTCACACATACATTGGGGAGGCTTCATCCAGCAGTGGGGAGTCACACATACATTGGGGAGGCTTCATCCAGCAGTGGGGAGTCACGCATACAGTGGGAAGTCACGCATACATTGGGGAGGCTTCATCCAGCAGTGGGGAGGCTTCATCCAGCAGTGGGGAGGCTTCATCCAGCAGTGGGGAGTCACACATACATTGGGGAGGCTTCATCCAGCAGTGGGGAGACACGCACACATTGGGGAGGCTTCATCCAGCAGTGGGGAGTCACGCATACATTGGGGAGGCTTCACCCAGCAGTGGGGAGTCACGCATACATTGGGGAGGCTTCATCCAGCAGTGGGGAGACACGCATACAGTGGGGAGACACGCATACAGTGAGGAGGCTTCATCCAGCAGTGGGGAGACACGCATACATCGGGGAGGCTTCACCCAGCAGTGGGAAGTCACGCATACATTGGGGAGGTTTCATCCAGCAGTGGGGAGTCACGCATACAGTGGGGAGGCTTCATCCAGCAGTGGGGAGACACGCATACAGTGGGGAGGCTTCATCCAGCAGTGGGGAGTCACGCATACATTGGGGAGGCTTCACCCAGCAGTGGGGAGTCACGCATACATTGGGGAGGCTTCATCCAGCAGTGGGGAGACACGCATACAGTGGGGAGACACGCATACAGTGGGGAGACACACATACAGTGGGGAGACACGCATACAGTGGGGAGGCTTCATCCAGCAGTGGGGAGACACGCATACATCGGGGAGGCTTCACCCAGCAGTGGGAAGTCACGCATACATTGGGGAGGCTTCATCCAGCAGTGGGGAGTCACGCATACAGTGGGGAGGCTTCATCCAGCAGTGGGGAGACACGCATACTGTACAGTGGGGAGGCTTCATCCAGCAGTGGGGAGACACGCATACAGTGGGGAGGCTTCTTCCAGCAGTGGGGAGACACGCACACATTGAGGAGACTTCATCCAGCAGTGGGGAGGCTTCATCCAGTGGGGAGTCACGCATACATTGGGGAGGCTTCATCCAGCAAAGGGGAGTCACGCATACAGTGGGGAGGCTTCATCCAGCAGTGGGGAGACACGCATACAGAGGGGAGACTTCATCCAGCCGTGGGGAGGCTTCATCCAGCAGTGGGGAGGCTTCATCCAGCAGTGGGGAGTCACGCATACATTGGGGAGGCTTCATCCAGCAGTGGGGAGACACACATACATTGGGGAGGCTTCATCCAGCAGTGGGGAGTCACACATACATTGGGGAGGCTTCATCCAGCAGTGGGGAGTCACACATACATTGGGGAGGCTTCATCCAGCAGTGGGGAGTCACACATACATTGGGGAGGCTTCATCCAGCAGTGGGGAGTCACGCATACAGTGGGGAGTCACGCATACATTGGGGAGGCTTCATCCAGCAGTGGGGAGTCACGCATACAGTGGGGAGTCACGCATACATTGGGGAGGCTTCATCCAGCAGTGGGGAGGCTTCATCCGGCAGTGGGGAGGCTTCATCCAGCAGTGGGGAGTCACACATACATTGGGGAGGCTTTATCCAGCAGTGGGGAGACACACATACATTGGGGAGGCTTCATCCAGCAGTGGGGAGTCACGCATACAGTGGGGAGGCTTCTTCCAGCAGTGGGAAGACACGCACACATTGAGGAGACTTCATCCAGCAGTGGGGAGGCTTCATCCAGTGGGGAGTCACGCATACATTGGGGAGGCTTCATCCAGCAGTGGGGAGTCACGCATACAGTGGGGAGGCTTCATCCAGCAGTGGGGAGACATGCATACAGAGGGGAGACTTCATCCAGCCATGGGGAGGCTTCATCCAGCAGTGGGGAGGCTTCATCCAGCAGTGGGGAGTCACGCATACATTGGGGAGGCTTCATCCAGCAGTGGGGAGACACACATACATTGGGGAGGCTTCATCCAGCAGTGGGGAGTCACACATACAATGGGGAGGCTTCATCCAGCAGTGGGGAGTCACACATACATTGGGGAGGCTTCATCCAGCAGTGGGGAGTCACGCATACAGTGGGGAGTCATGCATACATTGGGGAGGCTTCATCCAGCAGTGGGGAGTCACGCATACAGTGGGGAGTCACGCATACATTGGGGAGGCTTCATCCAGCAGTGGGGAGGCTTCATCCAGCAGTGGGGAGACACGCATACAGTGGGGAGACACGCATACAGTGGGGAGACACGCATACAGTGGGGAGGCTTCATCCAGCAGTGGGGAGACACGCATACATTGGGGAGGCTTCATCCAGCAGTGGGGAGACACGCATACATCGGGGAGGCTTCACCCAGCAGTGGGGAGTCACACATACATTGGGGAGGCTTCATCCAGCAGTGGGGAGACACGCTTACAGTGGGGAGACACGCATACAGTGGGGAGGCTTCATCCAGCAGTGGGGAGACACGCATACAGTGGGGAGGCTTCATCCAGCAGTGGGGAGACACGCATACAGTGGGGAGACTTCATCCAGCAGTGGGGAGGCTTCATCCAGTGGGGAGTCACGCATACAGTGGGGAGGCTTCATCCAGCAGTGGGGAGACACACATACATTGGGGAGGCTTCATCCAGCAGTGGGGAGTCACGCATACAGTGGGGAGACACGCATACAGTGGGGAGGCTTCATCCAGCAGTGGGGAGTCACGCATACATTGGGGAGGCTTCATCCAGCAGTGGGGAGACACACATACATTGGGGAGGCTTCACCAAGCAGTGGGGAGTCACGCATACAGTGGGGAGACACGCATACAGTGGGGAGGCTTCATCCAGCAGTGAGGAGTCACGCATACAGTGGGGAGGCTTCATCCAGCAGTGGGGAGTCACGCATACAGTGGGGAGTCACGCATACATTGGGGAGGCTTCATCCAGCAGTGGGGAGGCTTCATCCAGCAGTGGGGAGGCTTCACCCAGCAGTGGGGAGTCTTCATCCAGCAGTGGGGAGGCTTCACCCAGCAGTGGGGAGTCACGCATACATTGGGGAGGCTTCACCCAGCAGTGGGGAGGCTTCACCCAGCAGTGGGGAGTCACGCATACATTGGGGAGGCTTCATCCAGCAGTGGGGAGTCACGCATACATTGGGGAGGCTTCATCCAGCAGTGGGGAGACACGCATACAGTGGGAAGGCTTCATCCAGCAGTGGGGAGACACGCACACATTGGGGAGACTTCATCCAGCAGTGGGGAGGCTTCACCCAGTGGGGAGTCACGTATACAGTGGCGAGGCTTCATCCAGCAGTGGGGAGACACGCACACATTGGGGAGGCTTCATCCAGCAGTGGGGAGTCACGCATACATTGGGGAGGCTTCATCCAGCAGTGGGGAGACACACATACATTGGGGAGGCTTCATCCAGCAGTGGGGAGTCACGCATACATTGGAGAGGCTTCATCCAGCAGTGGGGAGTCACGCATACAGTGGGGAGACACGCATACAGTGGGGAGGCTTCATCCAGCAGTGGGGAGTCACGCATACAGTGGGGAGGCTTCATCCAGCAGTGGGGAGTCACGCATACAGTGGGGAGGCTTCATCCAGCAGTGGGGAGTCACGCATACATTGGGGAGGCTTCATCCAGCAGTGGGGAGTCACGCATACATTGGGGAGGCTTCACCCAGCAGTGGGGAGTCACGCATACATTGGGGAGGCTTCATCCAGCAGTGGGGAGACACGCATACATTGGGGAGGCTTCATCCAGCAGTGGGGAGACACGCATACAGTGGGGAGACACGCATACAGTGGGGAGACACGCATACAGTGGGGAGACACGCATACAGTGGGGAGACACGCATACAGTGGGGAGGCTTCATCCAGCAGTGGGGAGACACGCTTACAGTGGGGAGACACGCATACAGTGGGGAGGCTTCATCCAGCAGTGGGGAGACACGCATACAGTGGGGAGGCTTCATCCAGCAGTGGGGAGACACGCACACATTGGGGAGACTTCATCCAGCAGTGGGGAGGCTTCATCCAGTGGGGAGTCACGCATACAGTGGGGAGGCTTCATCCAGCAGTGGGGATGCTTCATCCAGCAGTGGGGAGTCACGCATACATTGGGGAGGCTTCATCCAGCAGTGGGGAGACACACATACATTGGGGAGGCTTCATCCAGCAGTGGGGAGACACACATACATTGGGGAGGCTTCATCCAGCAGTGGGGAGTCACGCATACAGTGGGGAGGCTTCATCCAGCAGTGGGGAGTCACGCATACATTGGGGAGGCTTCATCCAGCAGTGGGGAGACACACATACATTGGGGAGGCTTCACCAATCAGTGGGGAGTCACGCATACAGTGGGGAGACACGCATACAGTGGGGAGGCTTCATCCAGCAGTGAGGAGTCACGCATACAGTGGGGAGGCTTCATCCAGCAGTGGGGAGTCACGCATACAGTGGGGAGTCACGCATACATTGGGGAGGCTTCATCCAGCAGTGGGGAGGCTTCATCCAGCAGTGGGGAGGCTTCACCCAGTAGTGGGGAGTCTTCATCCAGCAGTGGGGAGGCTTCACCCAGCAGTGGGGAGTCACGCATACATTGGGGAGGCTTCACCCAGCAGTGGGGAGTCACGCATACATTGGGGAGGCTTCATCCAGCAGTGGGGAGTCACGCATACATTGGGGAGGCTTCATCCAGCAGTGGGGAGACACGCATACAGTGGGGAGGCTTCATCCAGCAGTGGAGAGACACGCACACATTGGGGAGACTTCATCCAGCAGTGGGGAGGCTTCATCCAGTGGGGAGTCACGTATACAGTGGCGAGGCTTCATCCAGCAGTGGGGAGACACGCACACATTGGGGAGGCTTCATCCAGCAGTGGGGAGTCACGCATACATTGGGGAGGCTTCATCCAGCAGTGGGGAGTCACGCATACAGTGGGGAGACATGCATACAGTGGGGAGGCTTCATCCAGCAGTGGGGAGTCTCGCATACATTGGGGAGGCTTCATCCAGCAGTGGGGAGACACACATACATTGGGGAGGCTTCACCAAGCAGTGGGGAGTCACGCATACATTGGGGAGGTTTCATCCAGCAGTGGGGAGTCACGCATACAGTGGGGAGTCACGCATACATTGGGGAGGCTTCATCCAGCAGTGGGGAGACACGCATACAGTGGGGAGGCTTCATCCAGCAGTGGGGAGACACGCATACATTGGGGAGGCTTCACCCAGCAGTGGGGAGTCACGCATACATTGGGGAGGCTTCACCCAGCAGTGGGGAGTCACGCATACATTGGGGAGGCTTCATCCAGCAGTGGGGAGTCACGCATACATTGGGGAGGCTTCATCCAGCAGTGGGGAGACACGCACACATTGGGGAGGCTTCATCCAGCAGTGGGGAGACACGCATACAGTGGGGAGGCTTCATCCAGCAGTGGGGAGAAATGCATACAGTGGGGAGGCTTCATCCAGCAGTGGGGAGACACGCACACAGTGGGGAGGCTTCATCCAGCAGTGGGGAGACACGCACACATTGGGGAGACTTCATCCAGCAGTGGGGAGGCTTCATCCAGCAGTGGGGAGTCACTCATACATCAGGGAGGCTTCATCCAGCAGTGGGGAGACACGCACACATTGGGGAGGCTTCATCCAGCAGTGGGGAGACACGCACACATTGGGGAGGCTTCATGCAGCAGTGTGGAGACACGCATACAGTGGGGAGACACGCACACATTGGGGAGACACGCATACATTGGGGAGACACGCACACATTGGGGAGACACGCATACATTGGGGAGGCTTCATCCAGCAGTGCGGAGACACGCATACAGTGGGGAGACACGCACACAGTGGGGAGACACGGATACATTGGGGAGACACACACACATTGGGGAGACACGCATACATTGGGGAGACACGCACACAGTGGGGAGGCTTCATCCAGCAGTGGGGAGACACGCATACAGTGGGGAGGCTTCATCCAGCAGTGGGGAGACACGCACACATTGGGGAGACTTCATCCAGCAGTGGGGAGGCTTCATCCAGCAGTGGGGAGTCACTCATACATCGGGGAGGCTTCATCCAGCAGTGGGGAGACACGCACACATTGGGGAGGCTTCATCCAGCAGTGGGGAGACACGCACACATTGGGGAGGCTTCATCAAGCAGTGCGGAGACACGCATACAGTGGGGAGGCTTCATCCAGCAGTGGGGAGACACGCATACAGTGGGGAGGCTTCATCCAGCAGTGGGGAGACACGCACACATTGGGGAGACTTCATCCAGCAGTGGGGAGGCTTCATCCAGTGGGGAGTCACGTATACAGTGGCGAGGCTTCATCCAGCAGTGGGGAGACACGCACACATTGGGGAGGCTTCATCCAGCAGTGGGGAGTCACGCATACATTGGGGAGGCTTCATCCAGCAGTGGGGAGACACACATTCATTGGGGAGGCTTCATCCAGCAGTGGGGAGTCACGCATACAGTGGGGAGGCTTCATCCAGCAGTGGGGAGTCACGCATACATTGGGGAGGCTTCATCCAGCAGTGGGGAGACACACATACATTGGGGAGGCTTCACCAAGCAGTGGGGAGTCACGCATACATTGGGGAGGCTTCATCCAGCAGTGGGGAGACACGCATACAGTGGGGAGGCTTCATCCAGCAGTGGGGAGACACGCATACATTGGGGAGGCTTCACCCAGCAGTGGGGAGTCACGCATACATTGGGGAGGCTTCACCCAGCAGTGGGGAGTCACGCATACATTGGGGAGGCTTCATCCAGCAGTGGGGAGTCACACATACATTGGGGAGGCTTCTTCCAGCAGTGGGGAGACACGCACACATTGGGGAGGCTTCATCCAGCAGTGGGGAGACACGCATACAGTGGGGAGGCTTCATCCAGCAGTGGGGAGACACGCATACAGTGGGGAGGCTTCATCCAGCAGTGGGGAGACACGCACACATTGGGGAGACTTCATCCAGCAGTGGGGAGGCTTCATCCAGCAGTGGGGAGTCACTCATACATCGGGGAGGCTTCATCCAGCAGTGGGGAGACACGCACACATTGGGGAGGCTTCATCCAGCAGTGGGGAGACACGCACACATTGGGGAGGCTTCATCCAGCAGTGCGGAGACACGCATACAGTGGGGAGACACGCACACAGTGGGGAGACACGCATACATTGGGGAGACACGCACACAGTGGGGAGACACGCATACATTGGGGAGACACGCACACAGTGGGGAGTCACGCATACATTGGGGAGACACGCACACAGTGGGGAGACACGCACACAGTGGGGAGACACGCATACAGTGGGGAGTCACACATACAGTGGGGAGACACGGGCTGGGGATGATGAAGTAGATCTCTCAATCATCATGTGACCAAGAGAGTGACATTATTTTATTTATAAAATGTTTTACCAGGAAGTAATACATTGAGAGTTACCTCTCGTTTTGGGGAGGCTTCATCCAGCAGTGGGAAGTCACGCATACATTGGGGAGGCTTCATCCAGCAGTGGGGAGTCACGCATACAGTGGGGAGGCTTCATCCAGCAGTGGGGAGGCTCGCATACATTGGGGAGACACGCATACAGTGGGGAGGCTTCATCCAGCAGTGGGGAGTCACGCATACAGTGGGGAGGCTTCATCCAGCCGTGGGGAGGCTTCATCCAGCAGTGGGGAGGCTTCATCCAGTGGGGAGTCACGCATACATTGGGGAGGCTTCATCCAGCAGTGGGGAGTCACGCATACAGTGGGGAGGCTTCATCCAGCAGTGGGGAGTCACGCATACAGAGGGGAGACTTCATCCAGCCGTGGGGAGGCTTCATCCAGCAGTGGGGAGGCTTCATCCAGCAGTGGGGAGTCACGCATACATTGGGGAGGCTTCATCCAGCAGTGGGGAGACACACATACATTGGGGAGGGTTCATCCAGCAGTGGGGAGTCACACATACATTGGGGAGGCTTCATCCAGCAGTGGGGAGTCACACATACATTGGGGAGGCTTCATCCAGCAGTGGGGAGTCACACATACATTGGGGAGGCTTCATCCAGCAGTGGGGAGTCACGCATACAGTGGGGAGTCACGCATACATTGGGGAGGCTTCATCCAGCAGTGGGGAGTCACGCATACAGTGGGGAGTCACGCATACATTGGGGAGGCTTCATCCAGCAGTGGGGAGTCACGCATACAGTGGGGAGTCACGCATACATTGGGGAGGCTTCATCCAGCAGTGGGGAGGCTTCATCCAGCAGTCGGGAGTCACACATACATTGGGGAGGCTTTATCCAGCAGTGGGGAGACACACATACATTGGGGAGGCTTCATCCAGCAGTGGGAGTCACGCATACAGTGGGGAGTCACACATACATTGGGGAGGCTTCATCCAGCAGTGGGGAGTCACGCATACAGTGGGGAGGCTTCATCCAGCAGTGGGGAGTCACGCATACAGTGGGGAGGCTTCATCCAGCAGTGGGGAGTCACGCATACATTGGGGAGGCTTCACCCAGCAGTGGGGAGTCACGCATACATTGGGGAGGCTTCATCCAGCAGTGGGGAGACACGCATACATTGGGGAGGCTTCATCCAGCAGTGGGGAGACACGCATACAGTGGGGAGACACGCATACAGTGGGGAGACACGCATACAGTGGGGAGGCTTCATCCAGCAGTGGGGAGACACGCATACATTGGGGAGGCTTCATCCAGCAGTGGGGAGACACGCATACATCGGGGAGGCTTCACCCAGCAGTGGGGAGTCACACATACATTGGGGAGGCTTCATCCAGCAGTGGGGAGACACGCTTACAGTGGGGAGACACGCATACAGTGGGGAGGCTTCATCCAGCAGTGGGGAGACACGCATACAGTGGGGAGGCTTCATCCAGCAGTGGGGAGACACGCACACATTGGGGAGACTTCATCCAGCAGTGGGGAGGCTTCATACAGTGGGGAGTCACGCATACAGTGGGGAGGCTTCATCCAGCAGTGGGGATGCTTCATCCAGCAGTGGGGAGTCACGCATACATTGGGGAGGCTTCATCCAGCAGTGGGGAGACACACATACATTGGGGAGGCTTCATCCAGCAGTGGGGAGTCACGCATACAGTGGGGAGACACGCATACAGTGGGGAGGCTTCATCCAGCAGTGGGGAGTCACGCACATTGGGGAGGCTTCATCCAGCAGTGGGGAGACACACAAACATTGGGGAGGCTTCACCAAGCAGTGGGGAGTCACGCATACAGTGGGGAGACACGCATACAGTGGGGAGGCTTCATCCAGCAGTGAGGAGTCACGCATACAGTGGGGAGGCTTCATCCAGCAGTGGGGAGTCACGCATACAGTGGGGAGTCACGCATACATTGGGGAGGCTTCATCCAGCAGTGGGGAGGCTTCATCCAGCAGTGGGGAGGCTTCACCCAGCAGTGGGGAGTCACGCATACATTGGGGAGGCTTCACCCAGCAGTGGGGAGTCACGCATACATTGGGGAGGCTTCATCCAGCAGTGGGGAGTCACGCATACATTGGGGAGGCTTCATCCAGCAGTGGGGAGACACGCATACAGTGGGGAGGCTTCATCCAGCAGTGGGGAGACACGCACACATTGGGGAGACTTCATCCAGCAGTGGGGAGGCTTCATCCAGTGGGGAGTCACGTATACAGTGGCGAGGCTTCATCCAGCAGTGGGGAGACACGCACACATTGGGGAGGCTTCATCCAGCAGTGGGGAGTCACGCATACATTGGGGAGTCACGCATACATTGGGGAGGCTTCATCCAGCAGTGGGGAGACACGCATACATTGGGGAGGCTTCATCCAGCAGTGGGGAGTCACGCATACAGTGGGGAGACACGCATACAGTGGGGAGGCTTCATCCAGCAGTGGGGAGTCACGCATACATTGGGGAGGCTTCATCCAGCAGTGGGGAGACACACATACATTGGGGAGGCTTCACCAAGCAGTGGGGAGTCACGCATACATTGGGGAGGCTTCATCCAGCAGTGGGGAGACACGCATACAGTGGGGAGGCTTCATCCAGCAGTGGGGAGACACGCATACATTGGGGAGGCTTCACCCAGCAGTGGGGAGTCACGCATACATTGGGGAGGCTTCACCCAGCAGTGGGGAGTCACGCATACATTGAGGAGGCTTCATCCAGCAGTGGGGAGTCACGCATACATTGGGGAGGCTTCATCCAGCAGTGGGCAGACACGCACACATTGGGGAGGCTTCATCCAGCAGTGGGGAGACACGCATACAGTGGGGAGGCTTCATCCAGCAGTGGGGAGACACGCAAACAGTGGGGAGGCTTCATCCAGCAGTGGGGAGACACGCACACATTGGGGAGACTTCATCCAGCAGTGGGGAGGCTTCATCCAGCAGTGGGGAGTCACTCATACATCGGGGAGGCTTCATCCAGCAGTGGGGAGACACGCACACATTGGGGAGGCTTCATCCAGCAGTGGGGAGACACGCGCACATTGGGGAGGCTTCATCCAGCAGTGCGGAGACACGCATACAGTGGGGAGACACGCACACATTGGGGAGACACGCATACATTGGGGAGACACGCACACATTGGGGAGAAACGCACACAGTGGGGAGACACGCATACATTGGGGAGGCTTCATCCAGCAGTGGGGAGACACGCACACATTGGGGAGGCTTCATCCAGCAGTGCGGAGACACGCATACAGTGGGGAGACACGCACACAGTGGGGAGACACGCATACATTGGGGAGACAC
This sequence comes from Ascaphus truei, assembly GCF_040206685.1. Taxonomy (NCBI): domain Eukaryota; kingdom Metazoa; phylum Chordata; class Amphibia; order Anura; family Ascaphidae; genus Ascaphus; species Ascaphus truei. The sequence continues at coordinate 27,807,511 of NC_134503.1, forward strand.
GCACACAGTGGGGAGACACGCATACATTGGGGAGACACGCACACAGTGGGGAGTCACGCACACAGTGGGGAGACACGCACACAGTGGGGAGACACGCATACAGTGGGGAGACACGCACACAGTGGGGAGTCACGCACACAGTGGGGAGACACGCACACAGTGGGGAGACACGCATACAGTGGGGAGTCACACATACAGTGGGGAGACACGGGCTGGGGATGATGAAGTAGATCTCTCAATCATCATGTGACCAGGAGAGTGACATTATTTTATTTATAAAATGTTTTACCAGGAAGTAATACATTGAGAGTTACCTCTCGTTTTCAAGTATGTCCTGGGCACAGAGTTAAGAGGAATAATACATAGTTACAGTACACAGTTATATAAGTGATCAGGGTATACATTATATACAAGACATTGCATGCACAGTTAGAGATAGTATATATTATGGGCGTATGTAGCAGTTACAGACCAGATTAAACTGTGAGACAGCTTTAGTTTTGAAAGAACTTAGACTGGTGGTGGATGTGAGAGTCTCCGGTAGACTGTTCCAGTTTTGGGGTGCACGGTAAGAGGAGGAGCAGCCGGATACTTTGCTGAACCTTGGGACCATGAACAGTCTTTTGGAGTCAGATCTCAGCGGATAAGTGCTGCGTGGTGGTAGGGGTGAGGAGCCGCGTGCGGTAGGGGTGAGGAGCTGCGTGCGTTAGTGGTGAGGAGCCGCGTGCGGTAGGGGTGAGGAGCCGCGTGCGGTAGGGGTGAGGAGCCGCGTGCGGTAGGGGTGAGGAGCTGCGTGCGGTAGGGGTGAGGAGCTGCGTGCGGTAGGGGTGAGGAGCTGCGTGGTGGTAGGGGTGAGGAGCTGCGTGCGGTAGGGGTGAGGAGCTGCGTGCGGTAGGGGTGAGGTAGGGGTGAGGAGCTGCGTGCGGTAGGGGTGAGGAGCTGCGTGCGGTAGGGGTGAGGAGCTGCGTGCGGTAGGGGTGAGGAGCTGCGTGCGGTAGGGTTGAGGAGCAGCGTGCGGTAGGGTTGAGGAGCAGCGTGCGGTAGGGGTGAGGAGCTGCGTGCGGTAGGGGTGAGGAGCTGCGTGCGGTAGGGGTGAGGAGCTGCGTGCGGTAGGGGTGAGGAGCTGCGTGCGGTAGGGGTGAGGAGCTGCGTGCGGTAGGGGTGAGGAGCTGCGTGCGGTAGGGGTGAGGAGCTGCGTGCGGTGGGTGTGAGGAGCTGCGTGCGGTGGGGGTGAGGGGCTGCGTGCGGTAGGGGTGAGGGGCTGCGTGCGGTAGGGGTGAGGAGCTGCGTGCGGTAGGGGTGAGGAGCTGCGTGCGGTAGGGGTGAGGGGCTGCGTGCGGTGGGTGTGAGGAGCTGCGTGCGATAGAGGTGAGGAGCCGCGTGCGGTAGGGGTGAGGAGCTGCGTGCGGTAGGGGTGAGGAGCTGCGTGCGGTAGGGGTGAGGGGCTGCGTGCGGTAGGGGTGAGGAGCCGCGTGCGGTAGGGGTGAGGAGCTGCGTGCGGTAGGGGTGAGGAGCTGCGTGCGGTAGGGGTGAGGAGCTGCGTGCGGTAGGGGTGAGGGGCCGCGTGCGGTAGGGGTGAGGAGCCGCGTGCGGTAGGGGTGAGGAGCTGCGTGCGGTAGGGGTGAGGAGCTGCGTGCGGTAGGGGTGAGGAGCTGCGTGAGGTAGGGGTGAGGAGCTGCGTGAGGTAGGGGTGAGGAGCTGCGTGCGGTAGGGGTGAGGAGCTGCGTGAGGTAGGGGTGAGGAGCTGCGTGAGGTAGGGGTGAGGAGCTGCGTGCGGTAGGGGTGAGGAGCTGCGTGCGGTAGGGGTGAGGAGCTGCGTGCGGTAGGGGTGAGGAGCTGCGTGCGGTAGGGGTGAGGAGCTGCGTGCGGTAGGGGTGAGGAGTTGCGTGCGGTAGGGGTGAGGGGCTGCGTGCGGTAGGGGTGAGGAGCCGCGTGCGGTAGAGGTGAGGAGCTGCGTGCGGTAGGGGTGAGGGGCCGCGTGCGGTAGGGGTGAGGAGCCGCGTGCGGTAGGGGTGAGGAGCTGCGTGCGGTAGGGGTGAGGAGCTGCGTGCGGTAGGGGTGAGGGGCTGCGTGCGGTAGGGGTGAGGAGCTGCGTGCGGTAGGGGTGAGGAGCTGCGTGCGGTAGGGGTGAGGAGCTGCGTGCGGTAGGGGTGAGGAGCTGCGTGCGGTGGGTGTGAGGAGCTGCGTGCGGTGGGGGTGAGGAGCTGCGTGCGGTGGGGGTGAGGAGCTGCGTGCGGTAGGGGTGAGGAGCTGCGTGCGGTAGGGGTGAGGAGCTGCGTGCGGTAGGGGTGAGGAGCTGCGTGCGGTAGGGGTGAGGAGCTGCGTGCGGTAGGGGTGAGGAGCTGCGTGCGGTAGGGGTGAGGGGCTGCGTGCGGTAGGGGTGAGGAGCAGCGTGCGGTAGGGGTGAGGAGCTGCGTGCGGTAGGGGTGAGGAGCTGCATGCGGTAGGGGTGAGGAGCTGCGTGCGGTAGGGGTGAGGAGCTGCGTGCGGTAGGGGTGAGGAGCTGCGTGCGGTAGGGGTGAGGACCTGCGTGCGGTAGGGGTGAGGAGCCGCGTGCGGTAGGGGTGAGGAGCCGCGTGCGGTAGGGGTGAGGAGTCGCGTGCGGTAGGGGTAAGGAGCCGCGTGCGGTAGGGGTGAGGAGCCGCGTGCGGTAGGGGTGGGGAGCCGCGTGCGGTAGGGTTGAGGAGCCGCGTGCGGTAGGGGTGAGGAGCCGCGTGCGGTAGGGGTGAGGAGCCGCGTGCGGTAGGGGTGAGGAGCCGCGTGCGGTAGGGGTGAGGAGCCGCGTGCGGTAGGGGTGAGGAGCCGCGTGCGGTAGGGGTGAGGAGCCGTGTGCGGTAGGGGTGAGGAGCTGCGTGCGGTAGGGGTGAGGAGCCGCGTGCGGTAGGGGTGAGGAGCTGCGTGCGGTAGGGGTGAGGAGCTGCGTGCGGTAGGGGTGAGGAGCTGCGTGCGGTAGGGGTGAGGAGCCGCGTGCGGTAGGGGTGAGGAGCCGCGTGCGGTAGGGGTGAGGAGCCGCGTGCGGTAGGGGTGAGGAGCCGCGTGCGGTAGGGGTGAGGAGCCGCGTGCAGTAGGGGTGAGGAGCCGCGTGCGGTAGGGGTGAGGAGCTGCGTGCGGTAGGGGGTGAGGAGCTGCGTGTGGTAGGGGTGAGGAGCTGCGTGCGGTAGGGGGTGAGGAGCTGCGTTCGGTAGGGGGTGAGGAGCTGCGTTCGGTAGGGGGTGAGGAGCTGCGTGCGGTAGGGGGTGAGGAGCAGCGTGCGGTAGGGGTGAGGAGCTGCGTGTGGTAGGGGTGAGGAGCCTCCGTAATCATTAAGAACTTGCTGGGTAGAGAGACATGGGGGTGGGTTTGGGGGGGGGGGAGTGACGGGGAGGTACAAGGGGGAGAGCCAGCCCCCACAGCATCACCCTCTGTCACCCCTCATTCTCAGGCCGAGAGACTAGAAGGTGTAGGTCATCGGGAAGCGCAAAACATGTAAAAACAGAAAAAATACTCTGATAGTGCAATAAATGTGGTAAAAGTGTGAGATAATACTCAAAGTCAGTGTGCAAAATACTCACAAACGTGAGGCGAGTAGTGTTCACGTAAAGGTATCTTTCAATGGCAGCCTGCCAAGAGGTGATGGGAAAGGTGGTATTCTCAGTGGAATAATACACTCCGGTGACCTTAGTAAATAACAAAAGAACCGGACATAGTGCCGACTGTGTAGGATATTTATAACAGGTAAGTGTAATACAATGCACTCCCATGGTTAGAAATGTATACAAGCGTTCAGATCTCAGCAGTAGAATGAGTGATCTCTCTGCCCCCCCCGTGTCTCAGCGTGCGCGTCACGGATGCGTCTCGCCCAAACCGGAAGTGACGTCATCCGCTCTCAGGGGTTCCGGTCGCTTGTGGATCTTGCTGGTCAACGTCACTCTACGCGTTTCACCGCACTCGGTTTCCGTGCGCGCGCCTGCGGCCCAGCGATCTGTGCGCTAGCTGCGGGAGTTGGGTCGCGGCGTTTGGGGGGCGTGGCGAACACGTCACGGAGCTGGTTCGCCTTTATTGGCTGCACCAGCTCACGTGACGCGACTGCAGCCCCAAATTTCAATTTGGGCTGTGGCGGCAAAATGCCGCAGCGTCAACGCTGTAGTTTGCCGCCACAGGCAGTTTCTAGTGTGACAACTGTCATCCACTAGCCTCAAAGAGTGACGGTCGTGCGCGCGCACGTCGCATCCGCCTGATCTGGGCCTCAGAGTGTTCCTGCACTGTGGCAGGCAGAGGGTTAACGTTTCCCGTCCCGATGTAAATGTGAGTGAGGCAGGGAAAGGGGAGGAGCCCTAAGTGTGGGCCCCACCCCCTCTCCCAGCATGCCCCGGGCTAGCAGAGTCAGCTGACTGGTGAGACGCCCTGTAGTTAGGGAGAGGGGTCTCCCGTCCCCCACAGCGCCATGCATGTAAGTGTTAACCCCTTCCCTGCCGGAGACCCACCGGGCACTGATTATTAACCCCTTCCCTGCTAGAGAAACCAGCAGAGCGATGATTAACCCCTTCCCTGCCCGAGACCCACAGAGCGATGATTAACCCCTTCCCTGCCAGAGGGAACAGGAGCACAATGATTAACCCCTTCCCTGCCAGAGACCAGTAGAGCGATAATTAACACCTTCCCTACCTGACGAGCAGAGCAATGATTAACACCTTCCCTGCCAGCGACCCACAGAGCAATGATTAACCCCTTCCCTGCCCGAGAGACCCGCACCGCGACGATTAACCCCTTCCCTGCCAGAGAGACGAGCAGAGCGATGATTAACCCCTTCCCACCAGAGTGACGAGCAGAGCGATGATTAAACCCTTCTCTGCCAGAGGGAACAGGAGCACAATGATTAACTCCTTCCCTGCCAGGGACGCCCAGAGCGACGATTAACCCCGTCCCTGCCAGGGACGCCCAGAGCGACGATTAACCCCTTCCCTGGTATAGACCCACAGAGCAATGATTAACGCCTTCCCTGCTAGAGACCTGCAGAGGGACGATTAACCCCTTCCGTGCCAGAGACGTGCATAGCTATTATTAACCCCTTGCCTGACCCGCAGAGCAATGATTAACCCCTTCCCCGCTAGTGACCTGCGGAGCAAGGATTAACCCCTTTCCTGCCAGAGAAACCAGCAGAGCGATGGTTAACCCCTTCCCTGCCAGAGACCAGCAGAGCGATGATTAACCCCTTCCCTGCCCAAGAAACCTGCAGAGTAATTATTAACCCCTTCCCCGCTAGAGACCTGCAGAGCAAGGATTAACCCCTTCCCCGCTAGAGACCTGCAGAGCAATTATTAACCCCTTCCCTGCTAGAGATCTGCAGAGCAATTATTAACCCCTTCCCTGCTAGAGATCTGCAGAGCAATTATTAACCCCTTCCCTGCTAGAGACCTGCAGAGCAAGGATTAACCCCTTCCCTGCCAGAGAGAGAACTGCTGCTTTCTCTCCCTGCAGATGTATTTCGTCTTCTCTGAGAATGTGACTCTGCTGTTTGATTTCTGGACGGTTCAGACGGCTGCAGGTAGGGGAGGTCTCGTGCGTCCGATGCCGTCTCTTCCGCTCTGCACAGCAGTCTCTGGCTGTCTCGTGCGGCAGGGGGGGGGGGGGGGGGGCGCTTCCTCTCCCTCTGGTTTCAGGCCTCCCTGACGCTCTCTCCAGGCCTGGCACTCTGGGCACGGTCTTTCCGTGTCCGTCTCTCATTACAGGCCCTGGACTGTGTCTTGCGGTCTCTCCTCCCTGACACTATCTTGCTGCCTCTCCCCAGCCCTAGCACTCTGTACTGTCTCTCCTTCCCACTGCAGCCAGGGATTCTGGGTAATGATATGCAAATGAGCACACAGTACAACTCTTTACCGCTTATCCATTTTAACATGGATCCCTATAAGCTTATAGAGGTAAAAAGTTCCAATCTCGCAGACTGTCAGGGTGTAATCCGTACATATATAATAGCCATTTCCAAGGTATCCCCTGCCTTGCTGCATGAGCCTATAGCGTCACAGAGACAGGGTGTACACGTACACGTATATATACACGTATATATACTCTCTCTCTCTCTCGGCTGAAAACATCCAATCAGCGCGGAGCAGCGTCACGGCACCGTGACGTCGGTGCGTCGTGGGCGATTGGCCCAGCGACATCACTGCCCCGCCTCCCGATCGCGCCTGCATGTGCATGAAATCGCACAGGCTTCAGCAGGCGAGCCTCAGCGTCCGCGCGGCTCAGCACTGCTCCCATCTCTATGGACGCAGCCTTATCCTTTAAACCCGCGCTCTTCCCCACAACATTTAAATTAAATGCCGGGGGAGGCGGGCGGCCTCTGTAACTCACCTGCTGCCAGCCGGGTCTTCGGTGACGCGTCGCCATGGCAACTTGCGTCAAATTATGCGATGGGGTCACATTTGAACCCGAGCCATTGGGAGAAGGAGGGGGGGGCGCGAACGCTGCGGCTCCTGGGAAGGGGGGCGCAGGTCAAGAAGTTTGCGCACCCCTGCTTTAAACAATTAGCTAATTAAACAATCCGGCAGAGAAATGAAACAATGCGGTGGTAATAATAATAATAATAATATACATCTGAAACCGAGGACAACATACTCCCCATCAGGGCCAAATGAGTGAATATGTATAAATGTGAGAACTTATAGTGAAAGAAACTCAGCGCATGCGTGTTCTAAATAAGACTGTAATTAGTGGGTGTAAATGTGATTACGCCAAATCAACTAGAATCAATTAAGAATAATAACAAACAAGTGTATGGTCTTAACTAGCAAGACATAAACTAATTAAAGAAAGGCACTGATGGGAGGCACGATCTCCGAAAATAATCCAAAAATGACATGGTAAAGGGAAGGGATCACAGTGCAGTGTAGGACCTGCAAAGAATATATATATAATCATTGTTTTTCTTCTTGGTTATTTAGTTAAACCCTTTGGCCAAAGCGCTATAAGCCTGCATAGCACGTCAAGGCATAACCGAATGTGCAGGTCCCACCACTGTGACCCTTCCTGTTACCTCCCACCGCCTGCGTACCACGTCACGGTATAACCGCATGTGCAGGTCCCACACTGTGACCCTTCCTGTTACCTCCCACCGCCTGCGTACCACGTCAAGGCATAACCGAATGTGCAGGTCCCACCACTGTGACCCTTCCTGTTACCTCCCACCGCCTGCGTACCACGTCACGGCATAACCAAATGTGCAGGTCCCACACTGTGACCCTTCCTGTTACCTCCCACCGCCTGCGTACCACGTCACGGTATAACCGCATGTGCAGGTCCCACACTGTGACCCTTCCTGTTACCTCCCACCGCCTGCGTACCACGTCACGGTATAACCAAATGTGCAGGTCCCACACTGTGACCCTTCCTGTTACCTCCCACCGCCTGCGTACCACGTCACGGCATAACCAAATGTGCAGGTCCCACACCGTGACCCTTCCTGTTACCTCCCACCGCCTGCGTACCACGTCACGGTATAACCGCATGTGCAGGTCCCACACTGTGACCCTTCCTGTTACCTCCCACCGCCTGCGTACCACGTCACGGTATAACCAAATGTGCAGGTCCCACACTGTGACCCTTCCTGTTACCTCCCACCGCCTGCGTACCACGTCACGGTATAACCAAATGTGCAGGTCCCACACTGTGACCCTTCCTGTTACCTCCCACCGCCTGCGTACCACGTCACGTTATAACCAAATGTGCAGGTCCCACACTGTGACCCTTCCTGTTACCTCCCACCGCCTGCGTACCACGTCACGGTATAACCAAATGTGCAGGTCCCACACTGTGACCCTTCCTGTTACCTCCCACCGCCTGCGTACCACGTCACGGCATAACCAAATGTGCAGGTCCTACACTGTGACCCTTCCTGTTACCTCCCACCGCCTGCGTACCACGTCAAGGCATAACCAAATGTGCAGGTCCCACACTGTGACCCTTCCTGTTACCTCCCACCGCCTGCGTACCACGTCACGGCATAACCAAATGTGCAGGTCCCACACTGTGACCCTTCCTGTTACCTCCCACCGCCTGCGTACCACGTCACGGTATAACCAAATGTGCAGGTCCCACACCGTGACCCTTCCTGTTACCTCCCACCGCCTGCGTACCACGTCACGGTATAACCAAATGTGCAGGTCCCACACTGTGACCCTTCCTGTTACCTCCCACCGCCTGCGTACCACGTCACGGTATAACCAAATGTGCAGGTCCCACACTGTGACCCTTCCTGTTACCTCCCACCGCCTGCGTACCACGTCACGGTATAACCAAATGTGCAGGTCCCACACTGTGACCCTTCCTGTTACCTCCCACCACCTGCATACCACGTCACGGCATAACCAAATGTGCAGGTCCCACACTGTGACCCTTCCTGTTACCTCCCACCGCCTGCGTACCACGTCACGGTATAACCAAATGTGCAGGTCCCACACTGTGACCCTTCCTGTTACCTCCCACCGCCTGCGTACCACGTCACGGTATAACCAAATGTGCAGGTCCCACACTGTGACCCTTCCTGTTACCTCCCACCGCATGCGTACCACGTCACGGTATAACCAAATGTGCAGGTCCCACACTGTGACCCTTCCTGTTAGCTCCCACCGCCTGCGTACCACGTCACGGTGTAACCAAATGTGCAGGTCCCACACTGTGACCCTTCCTGTTACCTCCCACCGCATGCGTACCACGTCACGGTATAACCAAATGTGCAGGTCCCACACTGTGACCCTTCCTGTTACCTCCCACCGCCTGCGTACCACGTCACGGTATAACCAAATGTGCAGGTCCCACACTGTGACCCTTCCTGTTACCTCCCACCGCCTGCGTACCACGTCACGGTATAACCAAATGTGCAGGTCCCACACTGTGACCCTTCCTGTTACCTCCCACCGCCTGCGTACCACGTCACGGTATAACCGCATGTGCAGGTCCCACACTGTGACCCTTCCTGTTAGCTCCCACCGCCTGCGTACCACGTCACGGTATAACCAAATGTGCAGGTCCCACACCGTGACCCTTCCTGTTACCTCCCACCGCCTGCGTACCACGTCACGGTGTAACCAAATGTGCAGGTCCCACACTGTGACCCTTCCTGTTACCTCCCACCGCATGCGTACCACGTCACGGTATAACCAAATGTGCAGGTCCCACACTGTGACCCTTCCTGTTACCTCCCACCGCCTGCGTACCACGTCACGGTATAACCGAATGTGCAGGTCCCACACCGTGACCCTTCCTGTTACCTCCCACCGCCTGCATACCACGTCAAGGCATAACCAAATGTGCAGGTCCCACACTGTGACCCTTCCTGTTACCTCCCACCGCCTGCGTACCACGTCACGGTATAACCGAATGTGCAGGTCCCACACTGTGACCCTTCCTGTTACCTCCCACCGCCTGCGTACCACGTCACGGTATAACCAAATGTGCAGGTCCCACACTGTGACCCTTCCTGTTACCTCCCACCGCCTGCGTACCACGTCAAGGCATAACCAAATGTGCAGGTCCCACACTGTGACCCTTCCTGTTACCTCCCACCGCCTGCGTACCACGTCACGGTATAACCGAATGTGCAGGTCCCACACCGTGACCCTTCCTGTTACCTCCCACCGCCTGCATACCACGTCAAGGCATAACCAAATGTGCAGGTCCCACACTGTGACCCTTCCTGTTACCTCCCACCGCCTGCGTACGACGTCACGGTATAACCAAATGTGCAGGTCCCACACTGTGACCCTTCCTGTTACCTCCCACCGCCTGCGTACCACGTCACGGTATAACCGCATGTGCAGGTCCCACACTGTGACCCTTCCTGTTACCTCCCACCGCCTGCGTACCACGTCACGGCATAACCAAATGTGCAGGTCCCACACTGTGACCCTTCCTGTTACCTCCCACCGCCTGTGTACCACGTCACGGCATAACCAAATGTGCAGGTCCCACACCGTGACCCTTCCTGTTACCTCCCACCGCCTGCGTACCACGTCAAGGCATAACCAAATGTGCAGGTCCCACACTGTGACCCTTCCTGTTACCTCCCACCGCCTGCGTACCACGTCACGGTATAACCGCATGTGCAGGTCCCACACTGTGACCCTTCCTGTTACCTCCCACCGCCTGCGTACCACGTCACGGTATAACCAAATGTGCAGGTCCCACACTGTGACCCTTCCTGTTACCTCCCACCGCCTGCGTACCACGTCACGGCATAACCAAATGTGCAGGTCCCACACTGTGACCCTTCCTGTTACCTCCCACCGCCTGCGTACCACGTCACGGTATAACCGCATGTGCAGGTCCCACACTGTGACCCTTCCTGTTACCTCCCACCGCCTGCGTACCACGTCACGGTATAACCGCATGTGCAGGTCCCACACTGTGACCCTTCCTGTTACCTCCCACCGCCTGCGTACCACGTCACGGTATAACCGCATGTGCAGGTCCCACACTGTGACCCTTCCTGTTACCTCCCACCGCCTGCGTACCACGTCACGGTATAACCAAATGTGCAGGTCCCACACTGTGACCCTTCCTGTTACCTCCCACCGCCTGCGTACCACGTCACGGTATAACCAAATGTGCAGGTCCCACACTGTGACCCTTCCTGTTACCTCCCACCGCCTGCGTACCACGTCACGGTATAACCAAATGTGCAGGTCCCACACTGTGACCCTTCCTGTTACCTCCCACCGCCTGCGTACCACGTCACGGCATAACCAAATGTGCAGGTCCTACACTGTGACCCTTCCTGTTACCTCCCACCGCCTGCGTACCACGTCACGGTATAACCAAATGTGCAGGTCCCACACTGTGACCCTTCCTGTTACCTCCCACCGCCTGCGTACCACGTCAAGGCATAACCAAATGTGCAGGTCCCACACTGTGACCCTTCCTGTTACCTCCCACCGCCTGCGTACCACGTCACGGCATAACCAAATGTGCAGGTCCCACACTGTGACCCTTCCTGTTACCTCCCACCGCCTGCGTACCACGTCAAGGCATAACCAAATGTGCAGGTCCCACACTGTGACCCTTCCTGTTACCTCCCACCGCCTGCGTACCACGTCACGGCATAACCAAATGTGCAGGTCCCACACTGTGACCCTTCCTGTTACCTCCCACCGCCTGCGTACCACGTCACGGTATAACCAAATGTGCAGGTCCCACACCGTGACCCCTCCTGTTACCTCCCACCGCCTGCGTACCACGTCACGGTATAACCAAATGTGCAGGTCCCACACTGTGACCCTTCCTGTTACCTCCCACCGCCTGCGTACCACGTCACGGCATAACCAAATGTGCAGGTCCCACACTGTGACCCTTCCTGTTACCTCCCACCGCCTGCGTACCACGTCACGGCATAACCAAATGTGCAGGTCCCACACTGTGACCCTTCCTGTTACCTCCCACCGCCTGCGTACCACGTCACGGTATAACCAAATGTGCAGGTCCCACACCGTGACCCTTCCTGTTACCTCCCACCGCCTGCGTACCACGTCACGGCATATTCCTGTTACCTCCCACCGCCTGCATACCACGTCACGGTATAACCAAATGTGCAGGTCCCACACTGTGACCCTTCCTGTTACCTCCCACCGCCTGCGTACCACGTCACGGTATAACCAAATGTGCAGGTCCCACACTGTGACCCTTCCTGTTACCTCCCACCGCATGCGTACCACGTCACGGTATAACCAAATGTGCAGGTCCCACACTGTGACCCTTCCTGTTACCTCCCACCGCCTGCATACCACGTCACGGCATAACCAAATGTGCAGGTCCCACACTGTGACCCTTCCTGTTACCTCCCACCGCCTGCGTACCACGTCACGGCATAACCAAATGTGCAGGTCCCACACTGTGACCCTTCCTGTTACCTCCCACCGCCTGCGTACCACGTCACGGCATAACCAAATGTGCAGGTCCCACACCGTGACCCTTCCTGTTACCTCCCACCGCCTGCGTACCACGTCACGGTATAACCGCATGTGCAGGTCCCACACTGTGACCCTTCCTGTTACCTCCCACCGCCTGCGTACCACGTCACGGTATAACCGCATGTGCAGGTCCCACACTGTGACCCTTCCTGTTACCTCCCACCGCCTGCGTACCACGTCACGGTGTAACCAAATGTGCAGGTCCCACACTGTGACCCTTCCTGTTACCTCCCACCGCATGCGTACCACGTCACGGTATAACCAAATGTGCAGGTCCCACACTGTGACCCTTCCTGTTACCTCCCACCGCCTGCGTACCACGTCACGGTATAACCAAATGTGCAGGTCCCACACTGTGACCCTTCCTGTTACCTCCCACCGCCTGCACACCACGTCACGGTGTAACCAAATGTGCAGGTCCCACACTGTGACCCTTCCTGTTACCTCCCACCGCCTGCGTACCACGTCACGGTATAACCAAATGTGCAGGTCCCACACTGTGACCCTTCCTGTTACCTCCCACCGCCTGCGTACCACGTCAAGGCATAACCAAATGTGCAGGTCCCACACTGTGACCCTTCCTGTTACCTCCCACCGCCTGCGTACCACGTCACGGTATAACCAAATGTGCAGGTCCCACACTGTGACCCTTCCTGTTACCTCCCACCGCCTGCGTACCACGTCACGGTATAACCAAATGTGCAGGTCCCACACCGTGACCCTTCCTGTTACCTCCCACCGCCTGCGTACCACGTCACGGTGTAACCAAATGTGCAGGTCCCACACTGTGACCCTTCCTGTTACCTCCCACCGCATGCGTACCACGTCACGGTATAACCAAATGTGCAGGTCCCACACTGTGACCCTTCCTGTTACCTCCCACCGCCTGCGTACCACGTCACGGTATAACCAAATGTGCAGGTCCCACACTGTGACCCTTCCTGTTACCTCCCACCGCCTGCACACCACGTCACGGTATAACCGAATGTGCAGGTCCCACACTGTGACCCTTCCTGTTACCTCCCACCGCCTGCGTACCACGTCAAGGCATAACCAAATGTGCAGGTCCCACACTGTGACCCTTCCTGTTACCTCCCACCGCCTGCGTACCACGTCACGGTATAACCAAATGTGCAGGTCCCACACTGTGACCCTTCCTGTTACCTCCCACCGCCTGCGTACCACGTCACGGCATAACCAAATGTGCAGGTCCCACACTGTGACCCTTCCTGTTACCTCCCACCGCCTGCGTACCACGTCACGGCATAACCAAATGTGCAGGTCCCACACCGTGACCCTTCCTGTTACCTCCCACCGCCTGCATACCACGTCACGGCATAACCAAATGTGCAGGTCCCACACCGTGACCCTTCCTGTTACCTCCCACCGCCTGCGTACCACGTCACGGCATAACCAAATGTGCAGGTCCCACACCGTGACCCTTCCTGTTACCTCCCACCGCCTGCGTACCACGTCACGGTATAACCAAATGTGCAGGTCCCACACTGTGACCCTTCCTGTTACCTCCCACCGCCTGCGTACCACGTCACGGTATAACCAAATGTGCAGGTCCCACACTGTGACCCTTCCTGTTACCTCCCACCGCCTGCGTACCACGTCACGGTATAACCAAATGTGCAGGTCCCACACTGTGACCCTTCCTGTTACCTCCCACCGCCTGCGTACCACGTCACGGTATAACCAAATGTGCAGGTCCCACACTGTGACCCTTCCTGTTACCTCCCACCGCCTGCGTACCACGTCACGGTATAACCAAATGTGCAGGTCCCACACTGCACTGTGAACCCTTTACCTTTACCATGTCATTTTTGGATTATATTCGGAGATCGTGCCTCCCATCAGTGCCTTTCTTTATTAGTGTGTATGTGTATATATATATATGCAAATATAACTGTATGCTCATCTGCATGTCTTAGGTAGGTCTGCAACCCCCCCTTTCCCCATTATCACCCAGCATACAGCACTTCCACTGCAGCAAGGGATTCTGGGAAATGACATGCAAATGAGCACACAGTGTCACTTTTTGCCTCAATAACCATTTTTAACATGGTTCCCTATAGGCTTTATATATATATATATATATATATGATGTGGGTGGGTGTTGGAGTTTGAGCTAACTGGGAATGTGTGTTGGCACCAAAATAGATGTCAAATCTCTGGCTTCCTTACAGACAGCCTTGAGCTGTGGAACTATATTACCCTATAAGCTGCTTCTTGCCGTGTTACAGCTTTCGGCACAGCAGGCTAGCAACCAACCTCGCACTGGGGAGACCCAAAACGTTGAAACAGATGACTGTGAGCAGGTTTACTGGCTCTGCACTTCTGTAACCCAGGCTGCGCTGAAGCGCTGTGTAATGCGGCAGGTCAAAGCTTATAGGGTTCCATGCTAACGTGAATAAGCAGTAAAGTGTGGCGCTGTGTGCTTATTTGCATGGCACATTTACCTTACCCCTGCTGCACAGACCGCAGTCTCTGTACGTCGCCCCGCGATATCACCCTGGGAGCCTCCGCAGACTCAAACTTGGCATGTTAAAGACGGAGCTCCTCATACGTCCTTACCTGCGGCGGCGGCGGCGGCTCCCGGCATCTCCCGTTGCAACCCGGAAATATGGGCGCGCAGCGTCAAATGGTGCCACGCTGCCATGACAATGGGATGCCTTATGACGCCTAGGCGTCGTCATGATGATGTAGCCACGTGGCGCCGCGTTGACAGGAGTTGCAGGGGAAGATACCGGGAGATTCCGTAGCCCGGAGATACGTGGTCTAAACCCGGAGTGGTGGCAAACCCTGAGCCTGCCCCTCCTGCCCCTTCTACATTACAGTATCATACACCCTGTATCACAGGAGCGCTGCCTGGGGGTCACACCTGACTCCTCCCTCCCATTCACAATGAAGCTAAAACCTGTTATTTAAACCTCCGCAATATTACAAAGATACGCCCTTTCCTCTGTCCCTCTGCTGCTAAAACTCTAACTCAGGCCCTCATTCTCTCCCGTCTCTATTACTTTAAGGTCCTTCTCATCCGGCCTTCCTGCCTCTCACCTGTCTCCCCTACAATCTATCCTAAACCCTGCTGCCAGAATCACTCTGCTTTTCCCTAGATCTGTCTCCGCGTCTCCCCTGCTCAAATCACTCTCCTGGCTTCCTATCAAATCCCGCATTTCGCACTCAATTCTCCTCCTCGCTTTTAAGACTTTACACGCTTCTGCCCCTCCTTACAGCTCAGCCCTAATTTCTCACTATACCCTCCTCTGCCCCTCCTTACAGCTCACCCTAATATCTCACTATATCCTCCTCTGCCCCCCTTACATCTCAGCCCTAATTTCTCACTATACCCTCCTCTGCCCCTCCTTACAGCTCACCCTAATATATCACTATACCCTCCTCTGCCCCTCCTTACATCTCAGCCCTAATTTCTCACTATACCCTCCTCTGCCCCTCCCTACAGCTCAGCCCTAATTTCTCACTATACCCTCCTCTGCCCCTCCTTACAGCTCACCCTAATATATCACTATACCCTCCTCTGCCCCTCCTTACATCTCAGCCCTAATTTCTCACTATACCCTCCTCTGCCCCTCCCTACATCTCAGCCCTAATTTCTCACTATACCCTCCTCTGCCCCTCCTTACAGCTCACCCTAATATATCACTATATCCTCCTCTGCCCCCCTTACATCTCAGCCCTAATTTCTCACTATACCCTCCTCTGCCCCTCCTTACAGCTCACCCTAATATATCACTATTCCCTCCTCTGCCCCTCCTTACCTCTCACCCTAATATATCACTATACCCTCCTCTGCCCCTCCTTACCTCTCACCCTAATATCTCAGTCACGATGGACGCACTTATTAACAAATTTATATTTTGTGGATCCCAATTGAGCAGAACAAGTTGAGCAAAATAAACTGAGATTTATTCCCTTGATAGGCAAACACACGACAACTGCAGAATACACTTAGTAATTACACTTACTGGTATAGGAAAAGGGGATAATGCCCAGAAAGGTGCAAAGCACCAGAAGATTGTCTTTTAAAATGTAGTCCTTTTGCAAGGGCGCAAATTGCTAGCCCAATCCTTCTGTGAATGTGCAGTCTTTTCTGGTCCGTTGGGGTTAATCAGATAACCCCCCGCAATCACAGTGTCCTAAGGCAGAGTTTTGTCCTTGGTTCCGATGTAATAACTATGTATAAGCAAAGTGCCCCGCTACAGCAATGTAGTGCAGAAAAATGATATTATGGGAGCGGTGCCTTGGGTAAGGGTGTGACCGAAAAAACAAGAGAGAGCTAGAAACCCAATTTGGCACTCAATTCCCAAAGCTGAATGTATTGTGAAATGAATTAAAGTTAATTGTATTTGTTCAGCAAATTAAAAGAATGGGGGTTAAAATCCACTAAAGGACACACACAGCAATCCAAGGTCGAGTACTAGGTGTACTCTGGATTGTTAAAGGACGAAACAATTTGAGTGAGATTAAATCAATGTTTCGAATAAAGGTACTGGAATAAAGGTACTGGAATAAAGGTACTGGAATAAAGGTACTGGAATAAAGGTACTGGTATAAAGGTACTGGAATAAAGGTACTGGAATAAAGGTACTGGTATAAAGGTACTGGAATAAAGGTACTGGTATAAAGGTACTGGAATAAAGGTACTGGTATAAAGGTACTGGTATAAAGGTACTGGTATAAAGGTACTGGTATAAAGGTACTGGAATAAAGGTACTGGAATAAAGGTACTGGAATAAAGGTACTGGTATAAAGGTACTGGTATAAAGGTACTGGTATAAAGGTACTGGTATAAAGGTACTGGTATAAAGGTACTGGTATAAAGGTACTGGAATAAAGGTACTGGTATAAAGGTACTGGTATAAAGGTACTGGAATAAAGGTATTGGAATAAAGGTATTGGAATAAAGGTACTGGAATAAAGGTACTGGAATAAAGGTACTGGAATAAAGGTACTGGAATAAAGGTACTGGTATAAAGGTACTGGTATAAAGGTACTGGAATAAAGGTACTGGAATAAAGGTACTGGAATAAAGGTACTGGTATAAAGGTATTGGTATAAAGGTACTGGAATAAAGGTACTGGAATAAAGGTACTGGAATAAAGGTACTGGAATAAAGGTACTGGTATAAAGGTACTGGAATAAAGGTACTGGAATAAAGGTACTGGTATAAAGTATATAATGCATTAGCATGGCAGCATCCAGTATCACATAGCGATCAGCTGCTAGACTCTGCGAGTGCAAACACTCACTCGAGTAGGAGAACCAGGTGTTCATTCGTCTTTACAGTAAGTGGACACATCACTGAGTGTATCTGTATCCCTGTTATCAGGCGGCTTTGTACATTTACTTATACGGACTCAGGCAAATTCATAGCCACGCCGTGCGCTTCAGAGGGCTTATTAGCTCCTTAAGTTATCAGAACTCTATCAGGGGACGCACCTTCTGGTAGCATTGGATCGCAGAACTCTAGCGCTTAAACCATTCATGAATATGGGCTTAGGCATTCACAAGCCAAACCCAATCTCTAGTGTTTTTGCAACCAGTTCTCTTTGAGTTATATACTATTGACAGGCAGTCCCAAATACTTTGCATAGACCACTGGTTTTTATACATATATGCAGTAACTCACACATAACTATATACAGTACATTGACTATTGGTTGTTCATTAGTACCTGTAGTTAGATACTATCTGTATTGATCCTACTGTGTGACAGGGCGCATTAACCCTAGTGGTTGAACTATTGCATGTGGGCTGTTACATTTACACTCAGTGTTTGTATACCCCTTACTGTATAAGCAACACCTTCATTCTTAGGTCAACTGTATACCAGTACCTTTATTCCAGTACCTTTATTCCAGTACCTTTATTCCAGTACCTTTATACCAGTACCTTTATTCCAGTACCTTTATTCCAGTACCTTTATACCAGTACCTTTATTCCAGTACCTTTATTCCAGTACCTTTATACCAGTACCTTTATTCCAGTACCTTTATACCAGTACCTTTATTCCAGTACCTTTATTCCAGTACCTTTATTCCAGTACCTTTATTCGAAACATTGATTTAATCTCACTCAAATTGTTTCGTCCTTTAACAATCCAGAGTACACCTAGTACTCGACCTTGGATTGCTGTGTGTGTCCTCTAGTGGATTTTAACCCCCATTCTTTTAATTTGATGAACAAATACAATTAACTTTAATTCATTTCACAATACATTCAGCTTTTGGGAATTGAGTGCCAAATTGGGTTTCTGGCTCTCTCTTGTTTTTTCCGATGTAATAAGACGCTTTGCGTTCCAGGAATGTGCTGCTGCTCTTCTCCGCTATTAGAAGCGTGTTGGAAATCCGCTAACATGGTATAATGAA
The DNA here is from genome assembly GCF_040206685.1 of Ascaphus truei. Taxonomy (NCBI): domain Eukaryota; kingdom Metazoa; phylum Chordata; class Amphibia; order Anura; family Ascaphidae; genus Ascaphus; species Ascaphus truei. The sequence continues at coordinate 27,825,845 of NC_134503.1, forward strand.
AAACGAAAGACAATGGGGATAGTCTGGGTGGGATGTATATAGGGTTTGAAAGCCTGTCTCCAACATACCCATCCAATCCCCCTCGTGGGAAAGTTCTCATTCCCCAATCCCCTACTATACCCTCCTCTGCCCCTCCTAATATCTCAATATATACCCTCCTCTGCCCCTCCTAATATCTCACTATACCCTCCTCCCTCCTAATAGCTCACTATACCCTCCTCTGCCCCTCCTTACATCTCACCCTAATATCTCACTATACCCTCCTCTGCCCCTCCTAATATCTCACTATACCCTCCTCTGCCCCTCCTTACATCTCACCCTAATATATCACTATACCCTCCTCTGCCCCTCCTTACATCTCACCCTAATATCTCACTTTACCCTCCTCTGCCCCTCCTAATATCTCACTATACCCTCATCTGCCCCTCCTAATATCTCACTATACCCTCCTCTGCCCCTCCTAATATCTCACTATACCCTCCTTACATCTCACCCTAATATATCACTATACCCTCCTCTGCCCCTCCTTATATCTCACCCTAATATATCACTATACCCTCCTCTGCCCCTCCTTACATCTCACCCTAATATCTCACTTTACCCTCCTCTGCCCCTCCTAATATCTCACTATACCCTCATCTGCCCCTCCTAATATCTCACTATACCCTCCTCTGCCCCTCCTAATATCTCACTATACCCTCCTTACATTTCACCCTAATATATCACTATACCCTCCTCTGCCCCTCCTAATATCTCCCTATACCCTCCTTTCATCTCACCCTAATATATCACTATACCATACTCTACCTCTCCTTACCTCTCACCCTAATATCTCAATATACCCTCCTCTGCCCCTCCGTACATCTCACCCTATCTCACTATACCCTCCTCTGCCCCTCCGTACATCTCACCCTATCTCACTATACCCTCCTCTGCCCCCTTACATCTCACCCTAATATCTCACTATACCATCCTCTGCCCCTCCTTACATCTCACCCTAATATCTCACTATACCCTCCCCTTCTTTACATCTCACCCTAATATCTCACTATACCCTCCTCTGCCCCTCCTTACATCTCACCCTAATATCTCACTATACCCTCCTCTGCCCCTCCTTACAGCTCACCCTAAAATCTCACTATACCCTCCCCTGCCCCTCCTTACATCGCACCCCAATATATCACTATACCCTCCTCTGCCTCTCCTTACATCGCACCCATATATCTCACTATACCTTCCCCTGCCCCTCCTTACATCTCACCCTAATATCTCACTATACACTCCTCTGCCCTTCCTTACATCTCACCCTATCTCACTATACCCTCCTCTGCTCCCTTACATCTCACCCTAATATCTCACTATACCATCCTCTGCCCCTCCTAATATCTCACTATACCCTCCTCTGCCCCTCCTTTCATCTCACCCTAATATATCACTATACCCTCCTCTGCCCCTCCTTTCATCTCACCCTAATATATCACTATACCCTCCTCTACCCCTCCTTACCTCTCACCCTAATATCTCAATATACCCTCCTCTGCCCCTCCTTACATCTCACCCTAATATCTCACTATACCCTCCTCTGCCTCTCCTTACATCTCATCCTAATCTCTCACTATACCCTCCTCTGCCCCTCCTTACATCTCACCCTATCTCACTATACCCTCCTCTGCCCCCTTACATCTCACCCTAATATCTCACTATACCCTCCTCTGCCCCTCCTTACATCTCACCCTAATATCTCACTATACCCTCCCCTGTCCCTCCTTACATCGCACCCCAATATATCACTATACCATCCTCTGCCCTTCCCTACATCTCACCCTAATATCTCACTATACCCTCCCATTCTTTACATCTCACCCTAATATCTCACTATACCCTCCTCTGCCCCTCCTTACATCTCAACCTAATATATCACTATACCCTCCTCTGCCCCTCCTTACCTCTCACCCTAATATCTCACTATACCCTCCTCTGCCCCTCCTTACATCTCACCCTAATATCTCACTATACTCTCCTCTGCCCCTCCTTACATCTCACACTAATATCTCACTATACTCTCCTCTGCCCCTCCTTACCTCTCACCCTAATATCTCACTATACCCTCCTCTGCCCCTCCTTACATCTCACCCTAATATCTCACTATACCCTCCTCTGCCCCTCCTTACATCTCACCCTAATATCTCACTATACCCTCTTCTGCCCCTCCTTACATCTCACCCTAATATCTCACTATACTCTCCTCTGCCCCTCCTTACATCTCACACTAATATCTCACTATACACTCCTCTGCCCCTCCTTACATCTCACCCTAATATCTCACTATACCCTCCTCTGCCCCTCCTTACATCTCACCCTAATATCTCACTATACCCTCCTCTGCCCCTCCTTACATCTCAACTTAATATATCACTATACCCTCCTCTGCCCCTCCTTACCTCTCACCCTAATATCTCACTATACCCTCCTCTGCCCCTCCTTACATCTCACCCTAATATCTCACTATACCCTCCTCTGCCTCTTCTTACATCTCACCATAATATCTCACTATACCCTCCCCCTCCTTACATCTCACCCTAATATCTCACTATACCCTCCTCTGCCCCTCCTTACATCTCACCCTAATATCTCACTATACCCTCCTCTGCCCCTCCTTACATCTCAGCCCTAATATCTCACTATACCCTCCTCTGCCCGTCCTTACATTTCACCCTAATATCTCACTATACCCTCCTCTGCCCTTCCTAATATCTAACGATACCCTCGTCTGTACCTCCTTACATCTCACCCTAATATCTCACCATACCCTCCTCTGCCACTCCTTGCATCTCACCCTAATATCTCACTATACACTCTCCTGCCCCCCTTACATCTCACCCTAATATCTCACCATACCCTCCTCTGCCCCTCATTACATCTCACCCTAATATCTCACTATACCCTCCTCTGCCCCCTTACATCTCACCCTAATCTCTCACTATACCCTCCTCTGCCCTCCTAATATCTCACTATACCCTCCTCTGCCCTTCCTAATATCTCACTATACCCTCCCCTGCCCCTCCTTACATCTCACCCTATCTCACTATACCCTCCTCTTCCCCTCCTTACATCTCACCCTAATATCTCACTATACCCTCCTCTGCCCCCTTACATCTCACCCTAATCTCTCACTATACCCTCCTCTGCCCTCCTAATATCTCACTATACCCTCCTCTGCCCTTCCTAATATCTCACTATACCCTCCCCTGCCCCTCCTTACATCTCACCCTATCTCACTATACCCTCCTCTTCCCCTCCTTACATCTCACCCTAATATCTCACTATACCCTCCTCTGCCCCCTTACATCTCGCCCTAATCTCTCACTATACCCTCCTCTGCCCTTCCTAATATCTCACTATACCCTCCCCTGCCCCTCCTTACATCTCACCCTATCTCACTATACCCTCCTCTGCCCCTCCTTACATCTCACCCTAATATCTCACTATACCCTCCTCTGCCCCTTACATCTCACCCTAATATCTCACTATACCCTCCTCTGCCCCTCCTTACACCACACCCTAATATCTCACTATACCCTCCTCTGCCCCACCTTACATCTCACCCTAATATCTCACTATACCCTCCTCTGCCCCTCCTTACATCTCACCCTAATATCTCACTATACCCTCCTCTGCCTCTCCTCACACTCACTCTACACCATCCCGCCTCTTGCGTTCTGCTCAAGGATGTCTTCTCTCTAGCCCTTTTGTTTCGAAATCCCTCTCCCGCCTAAACCCTCTCGCTGACTGCCCCACACCTCTGGAATGCCCTTCCCCTCAATGTCCGACTGGAAACTTCTCTATCCACCTTTAAGACCCATCTTCAAACACACCTCCTTAACGAAGCATAGAAGTAGCTCTGTGGCTGATTCTTTACACCTCATACATAAAGCTTGGCCCCCTGCAGACGCACTTACCAGAACACCCTCCTACTGTCTCTGTGCGTTCCTCCTACTTACCAATTAGATTACAACAAAAAAACAGACAAAGATGCCCAAAGCTACTTCCAATGTGACAAAAATGCACAGTGCAATACCTATATATCTCTTGAAAAAAGGGGTCATTTAGTTTAACCCTTTGGCCAAAGTGTCTTAAGCCTGCTGCCACTTTCAAGGCATGACCGTAGCAGGTCCTAACACTCCCTGGGTTAAAATTCTTATTTACCTGTATAATTACAGGAAGAATGATCACATTGGATCTGTCGTAACCCCGCAAAATGAAACTGACCTGCCAACTTGGAAAGTGGGGAGATGCGAGCTTAAACCTTGGAGGGGAGGGGCCACTACCCTCCCAAAAGCAGCAGAGACCAGCTGCACACAGTTAATAAACACACCAGTTGGGTATCTGTGTGTTTATTAACAATTAGATTGTAAGCTCCTCGGGGCAGGGACTCCTTATGTTTTATGTCTGACGCGCTTATTCCCATTATGAGGTATGTTATGATGTCCCGTGTATTACTGCTGTGACGCGCTGTTTACATGGACAGCGCTATACAGTATAAATAGACATACATACGTCATTTCCCAGAATCCCTAGCTGCAGTGGAAGCAGTGTATGCCAAGAGAGAATGGGGAAGGCCGGGTTACAGACACGTGATATTATTATTACAGTACGGGGGAAGGCCGGGTTACAGACACGTGATATTATTATTACAGTACGGGGGAAGGCCGGGTTACAGACACGTGATATTATTATTACAGTACGGGGGAAGGCCGGGTTACAGACACGTGATATTATTATTACAGTACGGGGGAAGGCCGGGTTACAGACACGTGATATTATTATTACAGTACGGGGAAGGCCGGGTTACAGACACGTGATATTATTATTACAGTACGGGGGAAGGCCGGGTTACAGACACGTGATATTATTATTACAGTACGGGGAAGGCCGGGTTACAGACACGTGATATTATTATTACAGTACGGGGGAAGGCCGGGTTACAGACACGTGATATTATTATTACAGTACGGGGGAAGGCCGGGTTACAGACACGTGATATTATTATTACAGTACGGGGGAAGGCCGGGTTACAGACACGTGATATTATTATTACAGTACGGGGGAAGGCCGGGTTACAGACACGTGATATTATTATTACAGTACGGGGGAAGGCCGGGTTACAGACACGTGATATTATTATTACAGTACGGGGGAAGGCCGGGTTACAGACACGTGATATTATTATTACAGTACGGGGGAAGGCCGGGTTACAGACACGTGATATTATTATTACAGTACGGGGGAAGGCCGGGTTACAGACACGTGATATTATTATTACAGTACGGGGGAAGGCCGGGTTACAGACACGTGATATTATTATTACAGTACGGGGGAAGGCCGGGTTACAGACACGTGATATTATTATTACAGTACGGGGGAAGGCCGGGTTACAGACACGTGATATTATTATTACAGTACGGGGGAAGGCCGGGTTACAGACACGTGATATTATTATTACAGTACGGGGGAAGGCCGGGTTACAGACACGTGATATTATTATTACAGTACGGGGGAAGGCCGGGTTACAGACACGTGATATTATTATTACAGTACGGGGGAAGGCCGGGTTACAGACACGTGATATTATTATTACAGTACGGGGGAAGGCCGGGTTACAGACACGTGATATTATTATTACAGTACGGGGGAAGGCCGGGTTACAGACACGTGATATTATTATTACAGTACGGGGGAAGGCAGGGTTACAGACACGTGATATTATTATTACAGTACGGGGGAAGGCCGGGTTACAGACACGTGATATTATTATTACAGTACGGGGGAAGGCCGGGTTACAGACACGTGATATTATTATTACAGTACGGGGGAAGGCTTTTGTCACTGTTACCCACCGTATCTCTCTGCCATTCTTGCGATTTGCGGTCAGACTCAGGATTTTATATTTAGGAACTTACCTTGGCGTTGCCATCTTGCTCGCCCCAACGAACGCCGGGTTACGCTTATCCTAGTGTTAGAAAAGAATAGCGAGCCATATTTGTCCCCCCACTGCAGCGGTCTTTCCTCTCTCGCTGACGCTCCATCGCTCATGCTCTCTCTCTGACGCTCTCTTTCTGCAAGCCTGATGCTCTCATGTTCTCTCCCGGGCCTGCTGATTGATTCTCTCTCACTCTCTCTCCACCCTGACGAACTCGCATTCTCTCTCCCCAGGCTGGACGCTCTCTCTCGTGCTCTTGCTCCCTCCCCATGCCTGATGCTCTCGCACTCTCTCCCCAGGGCTGACACTCACGCACTCTCTCCCCAGGCCTGACGCTCACGCACTCTCTCCCCAGGCCTGACGCTCACGCACTCTCCCCAGGCCTGACGCTCACGCACTCTCTCCCCAGGGCTGACGCTCTCGCACTCTCTCCCCAGGGCTGACGCTCTTGCACTCTCTCCCCAGGTCGGACGTTCTCGCACTCTCTCTCCCCAGGCCTGACGCTCTCGCACTCTCTCTCCCCAGGCCTGACGCTCTCGCACTCTCTCCCCAGGGCTGACGCTCTCGCACTCTCTCCCCAGGCCTGACGCTCTCGCACTCTCTCCCCAGGGCTGACGCTCTCGCACTCTCTCCCCAGGGCTGACTCTCTCGCACTCTCTCCCCAGGGCTGACGCTCTCGCACTCTCTCCCCAGGGCTGACGCTCTCGCACTCTCTCCCCAGGTCGGACGCTCTCGCACTCTCTCCCCAGGGCTGACGCTCTCGCACTCTCTCCCCAGGGCTGACGCTCTCGCACTCTCTCCCCAGGGCTGACGCTCTCGCTGCTGGTCGTTTTCCTCCTCACTGTGCTGTATGAAATCTCCAAAGTGTGGAAGTCAAATCTCCTAACCCGGGTACTGCTGACCCTGCCTTTGACCCCTGACCCTGTGCCCTCCCTGTCCGTGACCTCGGACCCCCTGCTGGACACGGACCCCTCTCCGGACGGGGAGTCACTCGTCTTTCCCGTTGTTGGACACATACCCTCCGTTTACAGGTACAGCCCAACCTGTGTATAAGGGGGAGAGCGTGTCTGTCCCGTCCCCCCCGTGTATTGAGGGGGAGGTGTGTCCTCCTCCACTCCTGTGTATAAGGGGGAGGACCGTGTCTGTCCCCCCTATGCCTGTGTATAAGGGGGAAGGGCGTGTCTGTCCCCCCCTACACCTGTGTATAAGGGGAGGGGGTTGTCTGCCCCTCCTATCCCTGTGTATAAGGGGGAGGGGGCATGTAGGTCCCCCCCTAATCCTGTGTACAAGGGAGAGGTGCATTCTATCCGCCCTATGTTTGAGTATGTGAGAGGGGTGTGTCCTGTCCCCCTCTCTGTGTATATGGGAGGGTCCCCCAATCTTCTCACCCCCCCCGCTCTCTGTTTGCACACAGGTGGTGGCTGCTGCACTCCTCCGTGGCTCTCCTGCACGTGGCCCAGGTGGTTCTGGGATATGCGCTCATGCTGTGCGTCATGTCGTACAATGCCAGCCTCTTCCTGGCCGTGATCCTGGGGTCTGCCCTGGGGTACTTCCTGGCCTTCCCCCTCCTTGCTCAATACCCCCCCGCCCGGTAGGGTAAGAGGGCTTTAAACTGCCCCTGGCAGAGGAGCCTGAAGAGACGGTCTCCGGCTGTCTCACGTGGTCTTCCTGGCACTCTCATTGCACTGACTGTCACTTTCCTGTCTTGCGTCACTGGCCTCTCTGGTTCTTCCTGACCCTCTCTTCAACCTATGCTCACACCGCGGTCTCTCCCGAAGCCTGACGCTCTCTGGCTGTCTCATGCAGTCTCTGGGTCACTCTCGCACTCTGCCTCGGGAGGGGGCACTCTAGTGACCGAGAATACCTCATCAGATGCTGCTGGTGCCTTATTAACCCCTGCAGGGCCACTTACCTGCCAATACTCTCAGCCTTCACCTCTAGGACTAGTAGCTACATTTAGTGTTACAGCCAGGAACTGCTTCCGGATGTTTAATCTGCCTCCTCCGTGTCCCCTCCAGAGAGGTTTATGATGCACAGACGCTGCTAAGGGGGGTTTAAAGGTTTATGCAACATAAGGTTGGGATGTCCTTATCTCTCTCTTGTCCTGCCTCCTTTTCCCATTGTCCTATAAGGCCGCCATTGCAGGCAATGTTTTGGGATTGCTGTGATATAAAAGGGTCAGTCCTACGTAGGAGCAAAGTGACCTAATGACAGGGACGTGTGTAATGAGTTAAAGGGTCAGTGCCACGTAGGAGCAAAGTGACCCTATGACAGGGACGTGGTTAATGGGTTAAAGGGTCAGTGCCACGTAGGAGCAAAGTGACCTAATGACAGGGACGTGGTTAATGGGTTAAAGGGTCAGTCCCACGTAGGAGCAAAGTGACCTAATGACAGGGACGTGTGTAATGGGTTAAAGGGTCAGTGCCACGTAGGAGCAAAGTGACCCTATGACAGGGACGTGGTTAATGGGTTAAAGGGTCAGTGCCACGTAGGAGCAAAGTGACCCAATGACAGGGACGTGGTTAATGGGTTAAAGGGTCCGTCCCACGTAGGAGCAAAGTGACCTAATGACAGGGACGTGTGTAATGGGTTAAAGGGTCAGTGCCACGTAGGAGCAAAGTGACCTAATGACAGGGACGTGGTTAATGGGTTAAAGGGTCAGTCCCACGTAGGAGCAAAGTGACCTAATGACAGGGACGTGTGTAATGAACGTGAGTGACACCATTTATCAGACCCATATAAGTATTTTTAAGAATTTTTTTAAACTTCTGCCTCTGTATTAACCAAATGCTTCTGTGGGGTTTTTACAATATTTACCTAATGTCTTGTGATCCAACGGTTTGCAAATGTTTACATTTCCACCCCCCCCCCCCATGTGGGACTGACCCTCTAATTGGAAGGCAGCCCCAGTGATCCCCCCCCCCCTATGCTTGTACAAAATCATTGTGACGCACATCGTCTTTTAATAAACTTTTTATTTTATTTATTATTAGAAGCTTTTTTATTTAAAACATTTGTAGGTCTCAATAAAATATATTTTGGGGACAAAGCGCGTCTGGTTATGGGGTAAAAGGCACAATTTGGTCTGTGAAAAGTGGGCTGTGTCATCAACATGTCCTAGGAGAGCCACGCGTGGAATGTGAAAAGGAACCAGTGCCCAGTGTCACACACACACACACACACACACACACACACACACACACACACACACACACACACACACGAGAGGGGCCCCCTCAATCTGTCAGTGTCACACACACGAGAGGGGCTCCCTCAGTGTCACACACACACACACACACACGAGGGGCTACCTCGGTCTGTCAGTGTCACACATACACGACAGGGGCTCCCTCAGTGTCTCACACACACACGACAGGGGCTCCCTCAGTGTCACACACACACGAGGGGCTACCTCGGTCTGTCAGTGTCACACACACACACGACAGGGGCTCCCTCAGTGTCACACACACACACGACAGGGGCTCCCTCAGTGTCACACACACACACGACAGGGGCTCCCTCAGTGTCACACACACGACAGGGGCTCCCTCAGTGTCACACACACACACGACAGGGGCTCCCTCAGTGTCACACACACACACACACACGCGAGGGGCTACCTCGGTCTGTCAGTGTCACACGCACCCGTACACACGAGAGGGGCCCCTCAGTCTGTCAGTGTCACATTGGTGTAGCTCTGGGGTAGTGTTTAAATATAGTAATATTGTTTGGCTGAATCTGCTGTGTCCTGGGTGTGTTATACAGTGGTGTGTTAGTGCTGGAATAGCAGAGTGTTGCACGGTGTGGTGTAGTGACAGCGCGGCGTATGTGCAATACTGTAATAGTAGTGAAGGTTGAGCATGGGGAGGGCAAATTCTGGAATAGCAGAAGGTGACACAGCAGAAGGTATAGCAGGGTATGACAGCTGTAGGGAGCCAGTCTGAAATAGCAGAGGCTGCGCAGGGTATAGGTAAGGTGCAGTGACTGTGCTGGGGGTGGGTTCCTGGCACAGCAGAGCCGGTGCAGTGTATAAAGAGGTCAGCCCTGACAGAGGGTAAGATATGGATGCAGTGTAGAGGTCAGCCCTGGCGTAGCAGGGGGTATTAGAGTATGACGGGTGCTGTGTATAGAGAGGTCAGCCCTGGCGTAGCAGGGGGTATTAGAGTATGACGGGTGCTGTGTATAGAGAGGTCAGCCCTGGCGTAGCAGGGGGTATTAGAGTATGACGGGTGCTGTGTATAGAGAGGTCAGCCCTGGCGTAGCAGGGGGTATTAGAGTATGACGGGTGCTGTGTATAGAGAGGTCAGCCCTGGCGTAGCAGGGGGTATTAGAGTATGACGGGTGCTGTGTATAGAGAGGTCAGCCCTGGAGTATCAGTCACAAAGCATTTAAATAAGTCGTTGTGTGTGTGGGGAGGGGGAGCTTGGCACTGCCCCTGCCCTCCGCCTGAGTTCACGTTTGCCCCAATCCCTGGATTTTGGGAGGCTCAGAACGGGGTGATGACCTCATCTTTGTGCCGAGGAACGGGCACCGGGACCTCTCTTAAACCCTCACCCTCCTCTTCCTCGCTCAGTGGAGATTGGAACCCGCTATCGTCCGGGGTGGAATGTACCAAGTATGCGGGGGGGAGCTGCGTCTGCAGCGACTGGCTCTCCTCTTCAGGGACGGTGAGAATGGGGGTGATTCTCTCTGCTGGCATCTCACAGGGCAGGGTCTGAGCTCGGGGCTGCGTAATGGCGTCTTCTTGTGACGCATGGCATCTCCATGCCACCTGCAGGTCACTGTGTGCCAGGGCTTCTGGTGTCACCTGTAGGTCACGGTGTGCCAGGGCTTCTGGTGCCACCTGCAGGTCACTGTGTGCCATGGCTTCTGGTGCCACCTGTAGGTCACGGTGTGCCAGGGCTTCTGGTGCCACCTGTAGGTCACGGTGTGCCAGGGCTTCTGGTACCACCTGTAGGTCACGGTGTGCCAGGGCTTCTGGTGCCACCTGTAGGTCACGGTGTGCCAGGGCTTCTGGTGCCACCTGTAGGTCACGGTGTGCCAGGGCTTCTGGTGCCACCTGTAGGTCATGGTGTGCCAGGGCTTCTGGTGCCACCTGTAGGTCACGGTGTGCCAGGGCTTCTGGTGCCACCTGTAGGTCACGGTGTGCCAGAGCTTGAGGTGCCACCTGTAGGTCACGGTGTGCCAGGGCTTCTGGTGCTACCTGTAGGTCACGGTGTGCCAGGGCTTCTGGTGCCACCTGTAGGTCACGGTGTGCCAGGGGTTCTGGTGCCACCTGCAGGTCACGGTGTGCCAGGGCTTCTGGTACCACCTGTAGGTCACGGTGTGCCAGAGCTTCTGGTGCCACCTGTAGGTCATGGTGTGCCAGAGCTTCTGGTGCCACCTGTAGGTCACGGTGTGCCAGGGCTTCTGGTGCCACATGTAGGTCATGGTGTGCCAGGGCTTCTGGTGCCACATGTAGGTCATGGTGTGCCAGGGCTTCTGGTGCCACATGTAGGTCATGGTGTGCCAGGGCTTCTGGTGCCACATGTAGGTCATGGTGTTCCATGGTGTCTAGTGCCACCTTTAGGTCTCCATGTGCCAGGGCTGCTGGTGCCACCTTTAGGTCTCCATGTGCCAGAGCTTCTGGTGCCACCTTTAGGTCTCCACGTGCCAGGGCTTCTGGTGCCACCTTTAGGTCTTCATGTGTCACCTTCTCTTTCTGAACTAGCCGTGTATCACAGTGATCCACCTCCTCCTCCTGTGGCCCCTGCCCATCGCCAGGTAGCCGCTCTCTCTGTGTCTGGGCACTGGGCTCAAACTTCCCCGTCACCTCTTCCTCTGGCGCCCGGTAATCGGGCACGTCACCGGCCGGCACACCTGGCACGGCCACGTCAAACTCTTTGACCAGCATGCCCCGGATCTGCACCACGTCGCTGGGCTCGCCCTCCTCTGGGATGCTTTCGTGAGCCGGCGCTTCCTGGCAGGAGCCCGGTGACCCCGGTTCGTCATCCTGGATGAGAGACACCACCTGACGCGCTCTGCGTTTCCGGCTTTCGGACGGCGGCTCGTTGGGGTCGGCGAACTCCTCGCTCCAGTCGATGGGGGTTCCCTCGCCCAGGAGGTGCAGGTTCGGGTCGCTGTTGTGCATCACCATGCTGTCCCGGTACAAGTTGTGCTTGCGCTGAGTGGCGGCGTCCTTAACCGCTGCAAGAGTACACAACGCAGGGTTAACACATACACACCGTAACACGCGTGTCCTCTGTCACAGTGCCCTCTCCATGATCGCTCCCCCCGCACAACCCCCACTATCCGGGTTCTTTTCTCGTCCTCCCCCCCCCCCCCCCCCCCGTCAGTGTCTCCTCTCCCTACACAATGTCCCCTCACCTCCCCGGTACAGCGTCTCCCCTTCACAGCCCCCCCCGCCCCGCGCACATACACTGCGTCCCCTTCCCCCTTACCTTGCATGATGTCCCTCATCACCGTCTGCAACACGACTTCTTCATACGTGTTCTCCACCAGCACGTAGCGTGACAGCTCTTCAAAGATCAGCTCCTGGTACCGGGGCAACTCCTGTGGGGAGAGGGATGGGGGGGGGGGTGCAAGATTAGGGAAGGGCAATAGCACACAACCACTCTAACCCGCCACCCCCTCTTGTAACCTCTACCCTCCTGCTCTCTCTCCCCTAACACTTTTTGTCCTCTCCTTCCTTGGTCTCCTCCCTCTTCCCCTTTAAAATATTCTGTTCCTCCTCTCACCTCTGCACCAACATCACTCTTAACAGTTCACCCTCACTTACTCCACCCACCCTTCCTTAATTCCCTTCTCACTCCCCTTCTTCTACCAGCCTCTCCCTTCCTCCCCCATCAATTTTCGCCTTGCCCCCTACCCCCCATTCTCTCCCTCTCTATTACCCCCATTCTCTCCCACCGATTCTCGCCTATCTCTCCTCCCCCCCATTCACTCCCCCAACCCCCATTCTCTTCCTCTCTCCTCGCCCCTCCCTATTCTCTCCCTCCCACCAATTATCTCATTCCCATCAACTCTCTTCTTTCCCTCCCCTATTCTCTCCCCCCCCCCCATTATTCTCACCCCTCTGCAGGTGGGCGCCAGTTTCTTCAGTAGGAACGGAATGAGGATTTGGAGCAGAGCCTCCTGGAAAAACTTCTTCCGGACGCTGCTACTGTCATAATCGTATTTCTGACGGGACGAACACAGGACATTGGGGAGGGGGAGGGGCAGGAGGGAAACAAGTCCCAAACCCCACTTCTGCTTGCATGGCATTTCTAGGGCCTCATATTTACAGTGGAGAGACCCCCCCCCCTCATCGCAGCACCTCGTACCTTACATCACCCCCACCTATGGCATGCTATTCTATGCCCACGTTGGTCAGCACTGGAGGATTCTGGGTAAATGACTCAGCGATAACGGTAAATGGGTGTAAGGAATTGTCCTTGCCTCTAAAATGTCAGCATATGAATGGTGATTACTGGACAATTGTGGAAAATATATGTCTTACAAACATAAGGAGATATATTGAATTTATTTTAACACTGGAATGAGCTCTGAAGCTTTTTTTCTAGAACTTCTAATGCCAAATCTTCCCAGATTCAGTTACCTGTGAGGTATTTTACGTAAGAGAGCTGTGGTTAACCTATTCTAACAACCAGAACAGACACACGGGTTAGACTTTGGTTTTAAGTTGCTTGAGCTGCCTTGTTTCGGCCGACACGAGTGACTATAGATAACTGTAGGTCCCAGCTGAGAGACGAGGCCTATGGGCGTTCTGAGAGGTTAGAGGAAAGGGCAGCGGGAGGCAGACAGTCGCCATTGACACCTGATGATATGCCGAGGTAATCATGTCATGATAGAAAGCTGGAGTTCCTTATATGTTCCCAGGGAGATACTGTGACAGCAGTGGTACAACATACTGTATGTAAACACCATGGTAGGACATAGTACTTAAAGTTAAGGTGGCTGACGGGGTAGTTTTGTCTGGATAAACAGACAGCAGTTAAGCCGAGATAGAAGCCCATCTTGATACCACCATGATGTAGCGAGAGAGACAAGGGGAGAGACGTTAATGTCTGGAGAGAGGAGAGTCAGGATTTTACACCACTCAATAAGGATCAGAAAACTCCTACATGCGATCATCCACACGACAATAGTCTATTTTCTAAATAAGCGTGTTTTGTCCGTGTGCACGGACTAGGACGCGGCGTTCCGTTATGCCGGAGCAATCTATAGAAACAACGGGACATTTAACAGCGGGGGTTCCACGCTCGCTGCAAAGCGCTCCCCACCCCTCCGCGCTCCCCCCACCACTCCGCGCTCCCCCAACCCCTCCGCGCTCCCCCCACCCCTCCGCGCTCCCCACCCCTCCGCGCTCCCCACCCCTCCGCGCTCTCACCTTCAGCACTCGTTCCAGCACGCGCTGGATGTCTTTGCACAGGTCCTCTCCCCCCTCGGACTTGCTCAGCTCCTGGTGCACCAGCTGCTCCAGCGTGTACACGGCGTTATCGGTTTGCTGGAGAGAAAAGGGGGAGGGTCACAGGGTGGAGGTCTCTTCTTTATAGACCGGGAGTGGTCACCTCCAGTCCTGAACGGCCACCAAGAGGTCAGGGTTGAAGCCTATCCCCTGCTTCAGGACAGGTGGCTGGATCAGTGGCCCAGTTGTTGCCTGAGCCACCTGTGCTGAAGCAGGGGATATCCTGAAAACCTGACACCTTGGTGGCCACTCCTGTTATAGACCAAGTTCTTCTGCTCAAACCAGGGTTAACGCTACCATTCTTACAGACCCGGGCCCAGGTACACTAAGCTCCGCGGAGGCGCTGAGCGTCACGCCAACACCAAGTGTGCGTCTTCTAAGGACAGCAATGTCACGCCAGAAAGGGTCTCTCCCGTAAAGAGCAGCGGCCGGTAATGATAATCACATGCGCACGGGGCATTATAACATCACATAGCCACGCAAGCCCATTAAGGGTAACGAGGGGACTTAACGTTTCTGCATGTCATAGGGTATGCATGGGAGTAACACTAAGGCTAAGGCCCCGCTCCCAGAGTCAGCGCGCCCGCACTGCAGACAGGCGGGGCGCTGACAGACACAGACCGCGATATGCGGTCTGTAGGGAGCCGGGGCTGGAGGGAGTGGGAGGTTTGAGCGGGAGGGGGGGCGTGGCTTGAGCGGAGGGACCCGCTACTCTCCCCCCCCTCCCTCCACGGCTCGGGTAACTAAAGCAACACACACACACACACACACACACACACACAGAGGCAGGCACTCACGCACTCAGGCACACACAGACAGGCACGCACGCACTCAGGCACACACATACTCCTCCCCGCTCCCCGAAGCCTCTCCTCCCGAAGCACCACCGAGCGCAGCGGGACCGAGGCCTAAGACATAATTACCGTCACGTTATTGGAAGTTATAGGGTCTGGGTGGGAGTAACACTAAGACATAATTACCGTCACGTTATTGGGAGTTATAGGGTCTGGATGGGAGTAACACTAAGACATAATAACGTCACGTTACAGGAAGTTATAGGGTCTGGATGGGAGTAACACTAAGACATAATTACTGTCACGTTATTGGAAGTTATAGGGTCTGGATGGGAGTAACACTAAGACATAATTACCGTCACGTTATTGGGAGTTATAGGGTCTGGATGGGAGTAACACTAAGACATAATTACCGTCACGTTATTGGAAGTTATAGGGCCTGGATGGGAGTAACACTAAGACATAATTACTGTCACGTTATTGGAAGTTATAGGGCCTGGGTGGGAGTAACACTAAGACATAATTACCGTCATGTTATTGGAAGTTATAGGATCTGGATGGGAGTAACACTAAGACACAATTACCGTCACTTTATTGGAAGTTATAGGGCCTGGATGGGAGTAACACTAAGACATAATTACCGTCACGTTATTGGAAGTTATAGGGCCTGGATGGGAGTAACACTAAGACATAATTACCGTCACGTTATTGGAAGTTATTGGGTCTGGATGGGAGTAACACTAAGACATAATTACCGTCACGTTATTGGAAGTTATAGGGTCTGGATGGGAGTAACACTAAGACATAATTACCGTCACGTTATTGGAAGTTATAGGGTCTGGATGGGAGTAACACTAAGACATAATTACCGTCACGTTATTGGAAGTTATAGGGTCTGGGATGGGAGTAACACTGAGACATAATTACTGTCACGTTATTGGAAGTTATAGGGCCTGGATGGGAGTAACACTAAGACATAATTACCATCACGTTATTGGAAGTTATAGGGTCTGGATGGGAGTAACACTAAGACATAATTACTGTCACGTTACTGGAAGTTATAGGGTCTGGATGGGAGTAACACTGAGACATAATTACCGTCACGTTATTGGAAGTTATAGGGTCTGGGATGGGAGTAACACTGAGACATAATTACTGTCACGTTATTGGAAGTTATAGGGCCTGGATGGGAGTAACACTAAGACATAATTACCATCACGTTATTGGAAGTTATAGGGTCTGGATGGGAGTAACACTAAGACATAATTACTGTCACGTTACTGGAAGTTATAGGGTCTGGATGGGAGTAACACTAAGACATAATTACCGTCACGTTATTGGAAGTTATAGGGTCTGGATGGGAGTAACACTAAGACATAATCACCGTCACGTTATTGGGAGTTATAGGGCCTGGATGGGAGTAACACTAAGACATAATTACCGTCACGTTATTGGAAGTTATAAGGTCTGGATGGGAGTAACACTAAGACATAATTACCGTCACGTTATTGGAAGTTATAGGGTTTGGATGGGAGTAACACTAAGACATAATTACCGTCACGCTATTGGAAGTTATAGGGTCTGGATGGGAGTAACACTAAGACATAATTACCGTCACGTTATTGGAAGTTATAGGGTCTGGATGGGAGTAACACTAAGACATAATTACCGTCACGTTATTGGAAGTTATAGGGTCTGGATGGGAGTAACACTAAGACATAATTAACGTCACGTTATTGGAAGTTATAGGGTTTGGATGGGAGTAACACTAAGACATAATTACAGTCACGTTATTGGAAGTTATAGGGTCTGGATGGGAGTAACACTAAGACATAATTACAGTCACGTTATTGGAAGTTATAGGGTCTGGATGGGAGTAACACTAAGACATAATTACCGTCACGTTATTGGAAGTTATAGGGTCTGGATGGAAGTAACACTAAGACATAATTACCGTCACGTTATTGGAAGTTATAGAGTCTGGATGGGAGTAACACTAAGACATAATTACCGTCACGTTATTGGGAGTTGTAGGGTCTGGGTGGGAGTAACACTAAGACATAATTACCGTCACGTTATTGGGAGTTGTAGGGTCTGGGTGGGAGTAACACTAAGACATAATTACCGTCACGTTATTGGAAGTTATAGGGTCTGGATGGAAGTAACACTAAGACATAATTACCGTCACGTTATTGGAAGTTATAGAGTCTGGATGGGAGTAACACTAAGACATAATTACCGTCACGTTATTGGAAGTTATAGGGCCTGGATGGGAGTAACACTAAGACATAATTACTGTCACGTTATTGGAAGTTATAGGGCCTGGGTGGGAGTAACACTAAGACATAATTACCGTCACGTTATTGGAAGTTATAGGGTCTGGGTGGGAGTAACACTAAGACATAATTACTGTCACGTTATTGGAAGTTATAGGGTCTGGATGGGAGTAACACTAAGACATAATTACCGTCACGTTATTGGAAGTTATAGGGCCTGGATGGGAGTAACACTAAGACATAATTACCGTCACGTTATTGGAAGTTATAGGGGCTGGATGGGAGTAACACTAAGACATAATTACCGTCACGTTATTGGAAGTTATAGGGTCTGGATGGGAGTAACACTAAGACATAATTACCGTCTGGATGGGAGTAACACTAAGACATAATTACAGTCACGTTATTGGAAGTTATAGGGTCTGGATGGGAGTAACACTAAGACATAATTACCGTCACGTTATTGGAAGTTATAGGGCCTGGATGGGAGTAACACTAAGACATAATTACTGTCACGTTATTGGAAGTTATAGGGCCTGGGTGGGAGTAACACTAAGACATAATTACCGTCATGTTATTGGAAGTTATAGGGTCTGGATGGGAGTAACACTAAGACATAATTACCGTCACGTTATTGGAAGTTATAGGGCCTGGATGGGAGTAACACTAAGACATAATTACCGTCACGTTATTGGAAGTTATAGGGTCTGGATGGGAGTAACACTAAGACATAATTACCGTCTGGATGGGAGTAACACTAAGACATAATTACAGTCACGTTATTGGAAGTTATAGGGTCTGGATGGGAGTAACACTAAGACATAATTACCGTCACGTTATTGGAAGTTATAGGGCCTGGATGGGAGTAACACTAAGACATAATTACTGTCACGTTATTGGAAGTTATAGGGCCTGGGTGGGAGTAACACTAAGACATAATTACCGTCATGTTATTGGAAGTTATAGGGTCTGGATGGGAGTAACACTAAGACATAATTACCGTCATGTTATTGGAAGTTATAGGGTCTGGATGGGAGTAACACTAAGACATAATTACCGTCACGTTATTGGAAGTTATAGGGTCTGGATGGGAGTAACACTAAGACATAATTACTGTCACGTTATTGGAAGTTATAGGGTCTGGATGGGAGTAACACTAAGACATAATTACCGTCACGTTATTGGAAGTTATAGGGTCTGGATGGGAGTAAAACTAAGACATAATTACCGTCACGTTATTGGAAGTTATAGGGTCTGGATGGGAGTAACACTAACACATAATTACCGTCACGTTATTGAAAGTTATAGGGCCTGGATGGGAGTAACTCTAAGACATAATTACCGTCACGTTATTGGAAGTTATAGGGTCTGGATGGGAGTAACACTAAGACATAATTACTGTCACGTTATTGGAAGTTATAGGGTCTGGATGGGAGTAACACTAAGACATAATTACCGTCACGTTATTGGAAGTTATAGGGTCTGGATGGGAGTAAAACTAAGACATAATTACCGTCACGTTATTGGAAGTTATAGGGTCTGGATGGGAGTAACACTAAGACATAATTACCGTCACGTTATTGGGAGTTATAGGGTCTGGATGGGAGTAACACTAACACATAATTACCGTCACGTTATTGAAAGTTATAGGGCCTGGATGGGAGTAACTCTAAGACATAATTACCGTCACGTTATTGGAAGTTATAGGGTCTGGATGGGAGTAACACTAACACATAATTACCGTCACGTTATTGAAAGTTATAGGGCCTGGATGGGAGTAACTCTAAGACATAATTACCGTCACGTTATTGGAAGTTATAGGGTCTGGATGGGAGTAACACTAAGACATAATTACCGTCACGTTATTGGAAGTTATAGGGTCTGGATGGGAGTAACTCTAAGACATAATTACCGTCACGTTATTGGAAGTTATAGGGTCTGGATGGGAGTAACACTAAGACATAATTACCGTCACGTTATTGGAAGTTATAGGGTCTGGATGGGAGTAACACTAAGACATAATTACAGTCACGTTATTGGAAGTTATAGGGTCTGGATGGGAGTAAAACTAAGACATAATTACCGTCACATTATTGGAAGTTATAGGGTCTGGATGGGAGTAACACTAACACATAATTACCGTCACGTTATTGAAAGTTATAGGGCCTGGATGGGAGTAACTCTAAGACATAATTACCGTCACGTTATTGGAAGTTATAGGGTCTGGATGGGAGTAACACTAAGACATAATTACTGTCACGTTATTGGAAGTTATAGGGTCTGGATGGGAGTAAAACTAAGACATAATTACCGTCACGTTATTGGAAGTTATAGGGTCTGGATGGGAGTAACACTAAGACATAATTACCGTCACGTTATTGGGAGTTATAGGGTCTGGATGGGAGTAACACTAACACATAATTACCGTCACGTTATTGAAAGTTATAGGGCCTGGATGGGAGTAACTCTAAGACATAATTACCGTCACGTTATTGGAAGTTATAGGGTCTGGATGGGAGTAACACTAAGACATAATTACAGTCACGTTATTGGAAGTTATAGGGTCTGGATGGGAGTAACTCTAAGACATAATTACCGTCACGTTATTGGAAGTTATAGGGTCTGGATGGGAGTAACACTAAGACATAATTACCGTCACGTTATTGGAAGTTATAGGGTCTGGATGGGAGTAACACTAAGACATAATTACTGTCACGTTATTGGAAGTTATAGGGTCTGGATGGGAGTAACACTAAGACATAATTACCGTCACGTTATTGGAAGTTATAGGGTCTGGATGGGAGTAACACTAAGACATAATTACCGTCACGTTATTGGAAGTTATAGGGTCTGGATGGGAGTAACACTAAGACATAATTACTGTCACGTTATTGGAAGTTATAGGATCTGGATGGGAGTAACACTAAGACATAATTACCATCACGTTATAGGAAGTTATAGGGTCTGGATGGAAGTAACACTAAGACATAATTACCGTCACGTTATTGGAAGTTATAGGGACTGGATGGGAGTAACACTAAGACATAATTACCGTCTGGATGGGAGTAACACTAAGACATAATTACAGTCACGTTATTGGAAGTTATAGGGTCTGGATGGGAGTAACACTAAGACATAATTACCGTCACGTTATTGGAAGTTATAGGGCCTGGATGGGAGTAACACTAAGACATAATTACTGTCACGTTATTGGAAGTTATAGGGCCTGGGTGGGAGTAACACTAAGACATAATTACCGTCATGTTATTGGAAGTTATAGGGTCTGGATGGGAGTAACACTAAGACATAATTACTGTCACGTTATTGGAAGTTATAGGGCCTGGATGGGAGTAACACTAAGACATAATTACCGTCACGTTATTGGAAGTTATAGGGTCTGGATGGGAGTAACACTAAGACATAATTACCGTCTGGATGGGAGTAACACTAAGACATAATTACAGTCACGTTATTGGAAGTTATAGGGTCTGGATGGGAGTAACACTAAGACATAATTACCGTCACGTTATTGGAAGTTATAGGGCCTGGATGGGAGTAACACTAAGACATAATTACTGTCACGTTATTGGAAGTTATAGGGCCTGGGTGGGAGTAACACTAAGACATAATTACCGTCATGTTATTGGAAGTTATAGGGTCTGGATGGGAGTAACACTAAGACATAATTACCGTCACGTTATTGGAAGTTATAGGGTCTGGATGGGAGTAACACTAAGACATAATTACCGTCTCGTTATTGGAAGTTATAGGGTCTGGATGGGAGTAACACTAAGACATAATTACTATCACGTTATTGGAAGTTATAGGGTCTGGATGGGAGTAACACTAAGACATAATTACCGTCACGTTATTGGAAGTTATAGGGTCTGGATGGGAGTAAAACTAAGACATAATTACCGTCACGTTATTGGAAGTTATAGGGTCTGGATGGGAGTAACACTAACACATAATTACCGTCACGTTATTGAAAGTTATAGGGCCTGGATGGGAGTAACTCTAAGACATAATTACCGTCACGTTATTGGAAGTTATAGGGTCTGGATGGGAGTAACACTAAGACATAATTACTGTCACGTTATTGGAAGTTATAGGGTCTGGATGGGAGTAACACTAAGACATAATTACCGTCACGTTATTGGAAGTTATAGGGTCTGGATGGGAGTAAAACTAAGACATAATTACCGTCACGTTATTGGAAGTTATAGGGTCTGGATGGGAGTAACACTAAGACATAATTACCGTCACGTTATTGGGAGTTATAGGGTCTGGATGGGAGTAACACTAACACATAATTACCGTCACGTTATTGAAAGTTATAGGGCCTGGATGGGAGTAACTCTAAGACATAATTACCGTCACGTTATTGGAAGTTATAGGGTCTGGATGGGAGTAACACTAACACATAATTACCGTCACGTTATTGAAAGTTATAGGGCCTGGATGGGAGTAACTCGTTTAAGACATAATTACCGTCACGTTATTGGAAGTTATAGGGTCTGGATGGGAGTAACACTAAGACATAATTACAGTCACGTTATTGGAAGTTATAGGGTCTGGATGGGAGTAACTCTAAGACATAATTACCGTCACGTTATTGGAAGTTATAGGGTCTGGATGGGAGTAACACTAAGACATAATTACCGTCACGTTATTGGAAGTTATAGGGTCTGGATGGGAGTAACACTAAGACATAATTACAGTCACGTTATTGGAAGTTATAGGGTCTGGATGGGAGTAACTCTAAGACATAATTACCGTCACGTTATTGGAAGTTATAGTGTCTGGATGGGAGTAACACTAAGACATAATTACCGTCACGTTATTGGAAGTTATAGGGTCTGGATGGGAGTAACACTAAGACATAATTACCGTCACGTTATTGGAAGTTATAGGGTCTGGATGGGAGTAACACTAAGACATAATTACTGTCACGTTATTGGAAGTTATAGGGTCTGGATGGGAGTAACACTAAGACATAATTACCGTCACGTTATTGGAAGTTATAGGGTCTGGATGGGAGTAAAACTAAGACATAATTACCGTCACGTTATTGGAAGTTATAGGGTCTGGATGGGAGTAACACTAACACATAATTACCGTCACGTTATTGAAAGTTATAGGGCCTGGATGGGAGTAACTCTAAGACATAATTACCGTCACGTTATTGGAAGTTATAGGGTCTGGATGGGAGTAACACTAAGACATAATTACTGTCACGTTATTGGAAGTTATAGGGTCTGGATGGGAGTAAAACTAAGACATAATTACCGTCACGTTATTGGAAGTTATAGGGTCTGGATGGGAGTAACACTAAGACATAATTACCGTCACGTTATTGGGAGTTATAGGGTCTGGATGGGAGTAACACTAACACATAATTACCGTCACGTTATTGAAAGTTATAGGGCCTGGATGGGAGTAACTCTAAGACATAATTACCGTCACGTTATTGGAAGTTATAGGGTCTGGATGGGAGTAACACTAAGACATAATTACAGTCACGTTATTGGAAGTTATAGGGTCTGGATGGGAGTAACTCTAAGACATAATTACCGTCACGTTATTGGAAGTTATAGGGTCTGGATGGGAGTAACACTAAGACATAATTACCGTCACGTTATTGGAAGTTATAGGGTCTGGATGGGAGTAACACTAAGACATAATTACTGTCACGTTATTGGAAGTTATAGGGTCTGGATGGGAGTAACACTAAGACATAATTACCGTCACGTTATTGGAAGTTATAGGGTCTGGATGGGAGTAACACTAAGACATAATTACCGTCACGTTATTGGAAGTTATAGGGTCTGGATGGGAGTAACACTAAGACATAATTACTGTCACGTTATTGGAAGTTATAGGATCTGGATGGGAGTAACACTAAGACATAATTACCATCACGTTATAGGAAGTTATAGGGTCTGGATGGAAGTAACACTAAGACATAATTACCGTCACGTTATTGGAAGTTATAGGGACTGGATGGGAGTAACACTAAGACATAATTACCGTCACGTTATTGGAAGTTATAGGGTCTGGATGGGAGTAACACTAAGACATAATTACCGTCACGTTATTGGAAGTTATAGGGTCTGGATGGGAGTAACACTAAGACATAATTACCGTCACGTTATTGGAAGTTATAGGGTCTGGATGGGAGTAACACTAAGACATAATTACCGTCATGTTATTGGAAGTTATAGGGTCTGGATGGGAGTAACACTAAGACATAATTACCGTCACGTTATTGGAAGTTATAGGGTCTGGATGGGAGTAACACTAAGACATAATTACTGTCACGTTATTGGAAGTTATAGGATCTGGATGGGAGTAACACTAAGTCATAATTACCGTCACGTTATTGGAAGTTATAGGATCTGGGTGGGAGTAACACTAAGACATAATTACTGTCACGTTATTGGAAGTTATAGGATCTGGGTGGGAGTAACACTAAGACATAATTACCATCACGTTATAGGAAGTTATAGGGTCTGGATGGAAGTAACACTAAGACATAATTACTGTCACGTTATTGGAAGTTATAGGATCTGGGTGGGAGTAACACTAAGACATAATTACCATCACGTTATAGGAAGTTATAGGGTCTGGATGGGAGTAACACTAAGACATAATTACCGTCACGTTATTGGAAGTTATAGGGTCTGGATGGGAGTAACACTAAGACATAATTACCGTCACGTTATTGGGAGTTGTAGGGTCTGGGTGGGAGTAACACTAAGACATAATTACCGTCACGTTATTGGAAGTTATAGGGTCTGGATGGAAGTAACACTAAGACATAATTACCGTCACGTTATTGGAAGTTATAGAGTCTGGATGGGAGTAACACTAAGACATAATTACCGTCACGTTATTGGGAGTTGTAGGGTCTGGGTGGGAGTAACACTAAGACATAATTACCGTCACGTTATTGGGAGTTGTAGGGTCTGGGTGGGAGTAACACTAAGACATAATTACCGTCACGTTATTGGAAGTTATAGGGTCTGGATGGAAGTAACACTAAGACATAATTACCGTCACGTTATTGGAAGTTATAGAGTCTGGATGGGAGTAACACTAAGACATAATTACCGTCACGTTATTGGAAGTTATAGGGCCTGGATGGGAGTAACACTAAGACATAATTACTGTCACGTTATTGGAAGTTATAGGGCCTGGGTGGGAGTAACACTAAGACATAATTACCGTCACGTTATTGGAAGTTATAGGGTCTGGGTGGGAGTAACACTAAGACATAATTACTGTCACGTTATTGGAAGTTATAGGGTCTGGATGGGAGTAACACTAAGACATAATTACCGTCACGTTATTGGAAGTTATAGGGCCTGGATGGGAGTAACACTAAGACATAATTACCGTCACGTTATTGGAAGTTATAGGGGCTGGATGGGAGTAACACTAAGACATAATTACCGTCACGTTATTGGAAGTTATAGGGTCTGGATGGGAGTAACACTAAGACATAATTACCGTCTGGATGGGAGTAACACTAAGACATAATTACAGTCACGTTATTGGAAGTTATAGGGTCTGGATGGGAGTAACACTAAGACATAATTACCGTCACGTTATTGGAAGTTATAGGGCCTGGATGGGAGTAACACTAAGACATAATTACTGTCACGTTATTGGAAGTTATAGGGCCTGGGTGGGAGTAACACTAAGACATAATTACCGTCATGTTATTGGAAGTTATAGGGTCTGGATGGGAGTAACACTAAGACATAATTACCGTCACGTTATTGGAAGTTATAGGGCCTGGATGGGAGTAACACTAAGACATAATTACCGTCACGTTATTGGAAGTTATAGGGTCTGGATGGGAGTAACACTAAGACATAATTACCGTCTGGATGGGAGTAACACTAAGACATAATTACAGTCACGTTATTGGAAGTTATAGGGTCTGGATGGGAGTAACACTAAGACATAATTACCGTCACGTTATTGGAAGTTATAGGGCCTGGATGGGAGTAACACTAAGACATAATTACTGTCACGTTATTGGAAGTTATAGGGCCTGGGTGGGAGTAACACTAAGACATAATTACCGTCATGTTATTGGAAGTTATAGGGTCTGGATGGGAGTAACACTAAGACATAATTACCGTCACGTTATTGGAAGTTATAGGGTCTGGATGGGAGTAACACTAAGACATAATTACCGTCACGTTATTGGAAGTTATAGGGTCTGGATGGGAGTAACACTAAGACATAATTACTGTCACGTTATTGGAAGTTATAGGGTCTGGATGGGAGTAACACTAAGACATAATTACCGTCACGTTATTGGAAGTTATAGGGTCTGGATGGGAGTAAAACTAAGACATAATTACCGTCACGTTATTGGAAGTTATAGGGTCTGGATGGGAGTAACACTAACACATAATTACCGTCACGTTATTGAAAGTTATAGGGCCTGGATGGGAGTAACTCTAAGACATAATTACCGTCACGTTATTGGAAGTTATAGGGTCTGGATGGGAGTAACACTAAGACATAATTACTGTCACGTTATTGGAAGTTATAGGGTCTGGATGGGAGTAACACTAAGACATAATTACCGTCACGTTATTGGAAGTTATAGGGTCTGGATGGGAGTAAAACTAAGACATAATTACCGTCACGTTATTGGAAGTTATAGGGTCTGGATGGGAGTAACACTAAGACATAATTACCGTCACGTTATTGGGAGTTATAGGGTCTGGATGGGAGTAACACTAACACATAATTACCGTCACGTTATTGAAAGTTATAGGGCCTGGATGGGAGTAACTCTAAGACATAATTACCGTCACGTTATTGGAAGTTATAGGGTCTGGATGGGAGTAACACTAAGACATAATTACAGTCACGTTATTGGAAGTTATAGGGTCTGGATGGGAGTAACTCTAAGACATAATTACCGTCACGTTATTGGAAGTTATAGGGTCTGGATGGGAGTAACACTAAGACATAATTACCGTCACGTTATTGGAAGTTATAGGGTCTGGATGGGAGTAACACTAAGACATAATTACAGTCACGTTATTGGAAGTTATAGGGTCTGGATGGGAGTAACTCTAAGACATAATTACCGTCACGTTATTGGAAGTTATAGGGTCTGGATGGGAGTAACACTAAGACATAATTACCGTCACGTTATTGGAAGTTATAGGGTCTGGATGGGAGTAACACTAAGACATAATTACCGTCACGTTATTGGAAGTTATAGGGTCTGGATGGGAGTAACACTAAGACATAATTACTGTCACGTTATTGGAAGTTATAGGGTCTGGATGGGAGTAACACTAAGACATAATTACCGTCACGTTATTGGAAGTTATAGGGTCTGGATGGGAGTAAAACTAAGACATAATTACCGTCACGTTATTGGAAGTTATAGGGTCTGGATGGGAGTAACACTAACACATAATTACCGTCACGTTATTGAAAGTTATAGGGCCTGGATGGGAGTAACTCTAAGACATAATTACCGTCACGTTATTGGAAGTTATAGGGTCTGGATGGGAGTAACACTAAGACATAATTACTGTCACGTTATTGGAAGTTATAGGGTCTGGATGGGAGTAAAACTAAGACATAATTACCGTCACGTTATTGGAAGTTATAGGGTCTGGATGGGAGTAACACTAAGACATAATTACCGTCACGTTATTGGAAGTTATAGGGTCTGGATGGGAGTAACACTAAGACTTAATTACCGTCACGTTATTGGAAGTTATAGGGTCTGGATGGGAGTAACACTAAGACTTAATTACCGTCACGTTATTGGAAGTTATAGGGCCTGGATGGGAGTAACTCTAAGACATAATTACCGTCACGTTATTGGAAGTTATAGGGTCTGGATGGGAGTAACACTAAGACATAATTACTGTCACGTTATTGGAAGTTATAGGGTCTGGATGGGAGTAAAACTAAGACATAATTACCGTCACGTTATTGGGAGTTATAGGGTCTGGATGGGAGTAACACTAACACATAATTACCGTCACGTTATTGAAAGTTATAGGGCCTGGATGGGAGTAACTCTAAGACATAATTACCGTCACGTTATTGGAAGTTATAGGGTCTGGATGGGAGTAACACTAAGACATAATTACAGTCACGTTATTGGAAGTTATAGGGTCTGGATGGGAGTAACTCTAAGACATAATTACCGTCACGTTATTGGAAGTTATAGGGTCTGGATGGGAGTAACACTAAGACATAATTACCGTCACGTTATTGGAAGTTATAGGGTCTGGATGGGAGTAACACTAAGACATAATTACTGTCACGTTATTGGAAGTTATAGGGTCTGGATGGGAGTAACACTAAGACATAATTACCGTCACGTTATTGGAAGTTATAGGGTCTGGATGGGAGTAACACTAAGACATAATTACCGTCACGTTATTGGAAGTTATAGGGTCTGGATGGGAGTAACACTAAGACATAATTACTGTCACGTTATTGGAAGTTATAGGATCTGGATGGGAGTAACACTAAGACATAATTACCGTCACGTTATTGGAAGTTATAGGGTCTGGATGGGAGTAACACTAAGACATAATTACCGTCACGTTATTGGAAGTTATAGGGACTGGATGGGAGTAACACTAAGACATAATTACCGTCTGGATGGGAGTAACACTAAGACATAATTACAGTCACGTTATTGGAAGTTATAGGGTCTGGATGGGAGTAACACTAAGACATAATTACCGTCACGTTATTGGAAGTTATAGGGCCTGGATGGGAGTAACACTAAGACATAATTACTGTCACGTTATTGGAAGTTATAGGGCCTGGGTGGGAGTAACACTAAGACATAATTACCGTCATGTTATTGGAAGTTATAGGGTCTGGATGGGAGTAACACTAAGACATAATTACCGTCACGTTATTGGAAGTTATAGGGCCTGGATGGGAGTAACACTAAGACATAATTACCGTCTGGATGGGAGTAACACTAAGACATAATTACAGTCACGTTATTGGAAGTTATAGGGTCTGGATGGGAGTAACACTAAGACATAATTACCGTCACGTTATTGGAAGTTATAGGGCCTGGATGGGAGTAACACTAAGACATAATTACTGTCACGTTATTGGAAGTTATAGGGCCTGGGTGGGAGTAACACTAAGACATAATTACCGTCATGTTATTGGAAGTTATAGGGTCTGGATGGGAGTAACACTAAGACATAATTACCGTCACGTTATTGGAAGTTATAGGGTCTGGATGGGAGTAACACTAAGACATAATTACCGTCACGTTATTGGAAGTTATAGGGTCTGGATGGGAGTAACACTAAGACATAATTACTGTCACGTTATTGGAAGTTATAGGGTCTGGATGGGAGTAACACTAAGACATAATTACCGTCACGTTATTGGAAGTTATAGGGTCTGGATGGGAGTAAAACTAAGACATAATTACCGTCACGTTATTGGAAGTTATAGGGTCTGGATGGGAGTAACACTAACACATAATTACCGTCACGTTATTGAAAGTTATAGGGCCTGGATGGGAGTAACTCTAAGACATAATTACCGTCACGTTATTGGAAGTTATAGGGTCTGGATGGGAGTAACACTAAGACATAATTACTGTCACGTTATTGGAAGTTATAGGGTCTGGATGGGAGTAACACTAAGACATAATTACCGTCACGTTATTGGAAGTTATAGGGTCTGGATGGGAGTAAAACTAAGACATAATTACCGTCACGTTATTGGAAGTTATAGGGTCTGGATGGGAGTAACACTAAGACATAATTACCGTCACGTTATTGGGAGTTATAGGGTCTGGATGGGAGTAACACTAACACATAATTACCGTCACGTTATTGAAAGTTATAGGGCCTGGATGGGAGTAACTCTAAGACATAATTACCGTCACGTTATTGGAAGTTATAGGGTCTGGATGGGAGTAACACTAACACATAATTACCGTCACGTTATTGAAAGTTATAGGGCCTGGATGGGAGTAACTCTAAGACATAATTACCGTCACGTTATTGGAAGTTATAGGGTCTGGATGGGAGTAACACTAAGACATAATTACAGTCACGTTATTGGAAGTTATAGGGTCTGGATGGGAGTAACTCTAAGACATAATTACCGTCACGTTATTGGAAGTTATAGGGTCTGGATGGGAGTAACACTAAGACATAATTACCGTCACGTTATTGGAAGTTATAGGGTCTGGATGGGAGTAACACTAAGACATAATTACAGTCACGTTATTGGAAGTTATAGGGTCTGGATGGGAGTAACTCGAAGACATAATTACCGTCACGTTATTGGAAGTTATACGGTCTGGATGGGAGTAACACTAAGACATAATTACCGTCACGTTATTGGAAGTTATAGGGTCTGGATGGGAGTAACACTAAGACATAATTACCGTCACGTTATTGGAAGTTATAGGGTCTGGATGGGAGTAACACTAAGACATAATTACTGTCACGTTATTGGAAGTTATAGGGTCTGGATGGGAGTAACACTAAGACATAATTACCGTCACGTTATTGGAAGTTATAGGGTCTGGATGGGAGTAAAACTAAGACATAATTACCGTCACGTTATTGGAAGTTATAGGGTCTGGATGGGAGTAACACTAACACATAATTACCGTCACGTTATTGAAAGTTATAGGGCCTGGATGGGAGTAACTCTAAGACATAATTACCGTCACGTTATTGGAAGTTATAGGGTCTGGATGGGAGTAACACTAAGACATAATTACTGTCACGTTATTGGAAGTTATAGGGTCTGGATGGGAGTAAAACTAAGACATAATTACCGTCACGTTATTGGAAGTTATAGGGTCTGGATGGGAGTAACACTAAGACATAATTACCGTCACGTTATTGGGAGTTATAGGGTCTGGATGGGAGTAACACTAACACATAATTACCGTCACGTTATTGAAAGTTATAGGGCCTGGATGGGAGTAACTCTAAGACATAATTACCGTCACGTTATTGGAAGTTATAGGGTCTGGATGGGAGTAACACTAAGACATAATTACAGTCACGTTATTGGAAGTTATAGGGTCTGGATGGGAGTAACTCTAAGACATAATTACCGTCACGTTATTGGAAGTTATAGGGTCTGGATGGGAGTAACACTAAGACATAATTACCGTCACGTTATTGGAAGTTATAGGGTCTGGATGGGAGTAACACTAAGACATAATTACTGTCACGTTATTGGAAGTTATAGGGTCTGGATGGGAGTAACACTAAGACATAATTACCGTCACGTTATTGGAAGTTATAGGGTCTGGATGGGAGTAACACTAAGACATAATTACCGTCACGTTATTGGAAGTTATAGGGTCTGGATGGGAGTAACACTAAGACATAATTACTGTCACGTTATTGGAAGTTATAGGATCTGGATGGGAGTAACACTAAGACATAATTACCATCACGTTATAGGAAGTTATAGGGTCTGGATGGAAGTAACACTAAGACATAATTACCGTCACGTTATTGGAAGTTATAGGGACTGGATGGGAGTAACACTAAGACATAATTACCGTCACGTTATTGGAAGTTATAGGGTCTGGATGGGAGTAA
This sequence comes from Ascaphus truei, assembly GCF_040206685.1. NCBI lineage: Eukaryota > Metazoa > Chordata > Amphibia > Anura > Ascaphidae > Ascaphus > Ascaphus truei. The sequence goes on from NC_134503.1 coordinate 27,856,978, forward strand.
CACTAAGACATAATTACCGTCACGTTATTGGAAGTTATAGGGTCTGGATGGGAGTAACACTAAGACATAATTACCGTCACGTTATTGGAAGTTATAGGGTCTGGATGGGAGTAACACTAAGACATAATTACCGTCATGTTATTGGAAGTTATAGGGTCTGGATGGGAGTAACACTAAGACATAATTACCGTCACGTTATTGGAAGTTATAGGGTCTGGATGGGAGTAACACTAAGACATAATTACTGTCACGTTATTGGAAGTTATAGGATCTGGATGGGAGTAACACTAAGTCATAATTACCGTCACGTTATTGGAAGTTATAGGATCTGGGTGGGAGTAACACTAAGACATAATTACTGTCACGTTATTGGAAGTTATAGGATCTGGGTGGGAGTAACACTAAGACATAATTACCATCACGTTATAGGAAGTTATAGGGTCTGGATGGAAGTAACACTAAGACATAATTACTGTCACGTTATTGGAAGTTATAGGATCTGGGTGGGAGTAACACTAAGACATAATTACCATCACGTTATAGGAAGTTATAGGGTCTGGATGGGAGTAACACTAAGACATAATTACCGTCACGTTATTGGAAGTTATAGGGTCTGGATGGGAGTAACACTAAGACATAATTACCGTCACGTTATTGGAAGTTATAGGGTCTGGATGGGAGTAACACAAAGACATAATTACCGTCACGTTATTGGAAGTTATAGGGTCTGGATGGGAGTAACACTAAGACATAATTACCGTCACGTTATTGGAAGTTATAGGGTCTGGATGGGAGTAACACTAAGACTTAATTACCGTCACGTTATTGGAAGTTATAGGGTCTGGATGGGAGTAACACTAAGACTTAATTACCGTCACGTTATTGGAAGTTATAGGGCCTGGATGGGAGTAACTCTAAGACATAATTACCGTCACGTTATTGGAAGTTATAGGGTCTGGATGGGAGTAACACTAAGACATAATTACTGTCACGTTATTGGAAGTTATAGGGTCTGGATGGGAGTAAAACTAAGACATAATTACCGTCACGTTATTGGAAGTTATAGGGTCTGGATGGGAGTAACACTAAGACATAATTACCGTCACGTTATTGGAAGTTATAGGGTCTGGATGGGAGTAACACTAAGACTTAATTACCGTCACGTTATTGGAAGTTATAGGGTCTGGATGGGAGTAACACTAAGACTTAATTACCGTCACGTTATTGGAAGTTATAGGGCCTGGATGGGAGTAACTCTAAGACATAATTACCGTCACGTTATTGGAAGTTATAGGGTCTGGATGGGAGTAACACTAAGACATAATTACTGTCACGTTATTGGAAGTTATAGGGTCTGGATGGGAGTAAAACTAAGACATAATTACCGTCACGTTATTGGGAGTTATAGGGTCTGGATGGGAGTAACACTAACACATAATTACCGTCACGTTATTGAAAGTTATAGGGCCTGGATGGGAGTAACTCTAAGACATAATTACCGTCACGTTATTGGAAGTTATAGGGTCTGGATGGGAGTAACACTAAGACATAATTACAGTCACGTTATTGGAAGTTATAGGGTCTGGATGGGAGTAACTCTAAGACATAATTACCGTCACGTTATTGGAAGTTATAGGGTCTGGATGGGAGTAACACTAAGACATAATTACCGTCACGTTATTGGAAGTTATAGGGTCTGGATGGGAGTAACACTAAGACATAATTACTGTCACGTTATTGGAAGTTATAGGGTCTGGATGGGAGTAACACTAAGACATAATTACCGTCACGTTATTGGAAGTTATAGGGTCTGGATGGGAGTAACACTAAGACATAATTACCGTCACGTTATTGGAAGTTATAGGGTCTGGATGGGAGTAACACTAAGACATAATTACTGTCACGTTATTGGAAGTTATAGGATCTGGATGGGAGTAACACTAAGACATAATTACCGTCACGTTATTGGAAGTTATAGGGTCTGGATGGGAGTAACACTAAGACATAATTACCGTCACGTTATTGGAAGTTATAGGGACTGGATGGGAGTAACACTAAGACATAATTACCGTCTGGATGGGAGTAACACTAAGACATAATTACAGTCACGTTATTGGAAGTTATAGGGTCTGGATGGGAGTAACACTAAGACATAATTACCGTCACGTTATTGGAAGTTATAGGGCCTGGATGGGAGTAACACTAAGACATAATTACTGTCACGTTATTGGAAGTTATAGGGCCTGGGTGGGAGTAACACTAAGACATAATTACCGTCATGTTATTGGAAGTTATAGGGTCTGGATGGGAGTAACACTAAGACATAATTACCGTCACGTTATTGGAAGTTATAGGGCCTGGATGGGAGTAACACTAAGACATAATTACCGTCTGGATGGGAGTAACACTAAGACATAATTACAGTCACGTTATTGGAAGTTATAGGGTCTGGATGGGAGTAACACTAAGACATAATTACCGTCACGTTATTGGAAGTTATAGGGCCTGGATGGGAGTAACACTAAGACATAATTACTGTCACGTTATTGGAAGTTATAGGGCCTGGGTGGGAGTAACACTAAGACATAATTACCGTCATGTTATTGGAAGTTATAGGGTCTGGATGGGAGTAACACTAAGACATAATTACCGTCACGTTATTGGAAGTTATAGGGTCTGGATGGGAGTAACACTAAGACATAATTACCGTCACGTTATTGGAAGTTATAGGGTCTGGATGGGAGTAACACTAAGACATAATTACTGTCACGTTATTGGAAGTTATAGGGTCTGGATGGGAGTAACACTAAGACATAATTACCGTCACGTTATTGGAAGTTATAGGGTCTGGATGGGAGTAAAACTAAGACATAATTACCGTCACGTTATTGGAAGTTATAGGGTCTGGATGGGAGTAACACTAACACATAATTACCGTCACGTTATTGAAAGTTATAGGGCCTGGATGGGAGTAACTCTAAGACATAATTACCGTCACGTTATTGGAAGTTATAGGGTCTGGATGGGAGTAACACTAAGACATAATTACTGTCACGTTATTGGAAGTTATAGGGTCTGGATGGGAGTAACACTAAGACATAATTACCGTCACGTTATTGGAAGTTATAGGGTCTGGATGGGAGTAAAACTAAGACATAATTACCGTCACGTTATTGGAAGTTATAGGGTCTGGATGGGAGTAACACTAAGACATAATTACCGTCACGTTATTGGGAGTTATAGGGTCTGGATGGGAGTAACACTAACACATAATTACCGTCACGTTATTGAAAGTTATAGGGCCTGGATGGGAGTAACTCTAAGACATAATTACCGTCACGTTATTGGAAGTTATAGGGTCTGGATGGGAGTAACACTAACACATAATTACCGTCACGTTATTGAAAGTTATAGGGCCTGGATGGGAGTAACTCTAAGACATAATTACCGTCACGTTATTGGAAGTTATAGGGTCTGGATGGGAGTAACACTAAGACATAATTACAGTCACGTTATTGGAAGTTATAGGGTCTGGATGGGAGTAACTCTAAGACATAATTACCGTCACGTTATTGGAAGTTATAGGGTCTGGATGGGAGTAACACTAAGACATAATTACCGTCACGTTATTGGAAGTTATAGGGTCTGGATGGGAGTAACACTAAGACATAATTACAGTCACGTTATTGGAAGTTATAGGGTCTGGATGGGAGTAACTCGAAGACATAATTACCGTCACGTTATTGGAAGTTATAGGGTCTGGATGGGAGTAACACTAAGACATAATTACCGTCACGTTATTGGAAGTTATAGGGTCTGGATGGGAGTAACACTAAGACATAATTACCGTCACGTTATTGGAAGTTATAGGGTCTGGATGGGAGTAACACTAAGACATAATTACTGTCACGTTATTGGAAGTTATAGGGTCTGGATGGGAGTAACACTAAGACATAATTACCGTCACGTTATTGGAAGTTATAGGGTCTGGATGGGAGTAAAACTAAGACATAATTACCGTCACGTTATTGGAAGTTATAGGGTCTGGATGGGAGTAACACTAACACATAATTACCGTCACGTTATTGAAAGTTATAGGGCCTGGATGGGAGTAACTCTAAGACATAATTACCGTCACGTTATTGGAAGTTATAGGGTCTGGATGGGAGTAACACTAAGACATAATTACTGTCACGTTATTGGAAGTTATAGGGTCTGGATGGGAGTAAAACTAAGACATAATTACCGTCACGTTATTGGAAGTTATAGGGTCTGGATGGGAGTAACACTAAGACATAATTACCGTCACGTTATTGGGAGTTATAGGGTCTGGATGGGAGTAACACTAACACATAATTACCGTCACGTTATTGAAAGTTATAGGGCCTGGATGGGAGTAACTCTAAGACATAATTACCGTCACGTTATTGGAAGTTATAGGGTCTGGATGGGAGTAACACTAAGACATAATTACAGTCACGTTATTGGAAGTTATAGGGTCTGGATGGGAGTAACTCTAAGACATAATTACCGTCACGTTATTGGAAGTTATAGGGTCTGGATGGGAGTAACACTAAGACATAATTACCGTCACGTTATTGGAAGTTATAGGGTCTGGATGGGAGTAACACTAAGACATAATTACTGTCACGTTATTGGAAGTTATAGGGTCTGGATGGGAGTAACACTAAGACATAATTACCGTCACGTTATTGGAAGTTATAGGGTCTGGATGGGAGTAACACTAAGACATAATTACCGTCACGTTATTGGAAGTTATAGGGTCTGGATGGGAGTAACACTAAGACATAATTACTGTCACGTTATTGGAAGTTATAGGATCTGGATGGGAGTAACACTAAGACATAATTACCATCACGTTATAGGAAGTTATAGGGTCTGGATGGAAGTAACACTAAGACATAATTACCGTCACGTTATTGGAAGTTATAGGGACTGGATGGGAGTAACACTAAGACATAATTACCGTCACGTTATTGGAAGTTATAGGGTCTGGATGGGAGTAACACTAAGACATAATTACCGTCACGTTATTGGAAGTTATAGGGTCTGGATGGGAGTAACACTAAGACATAATTACCGTCACGTTATTGGAAGTTATAGGGTCTGGATGGGAGTAACACTAAGACATAATTACCGTCATGTTATTGGAAGTTATAGGGTCTGGATGGGAGTAACACTAAGACATAATTACCGTCACGTTATTGGAAGTTATAGGGTCTGGATGGGAGTAACACTAAGACATAATTACTGTCACGTTATTGGAAGTTATAGGATCTGGATGGGAGTAACACTAAGTCATAATTACCGTCACGTTATTGGAAGTTATAGGATCTGGGTGGGAGTAACACTAAGACATAATTACTGTCACGTTATTGGAAGTTATAGGATCTGGGTGGGAGTAACACTAAGACATAATTACCATCACGTTATAGGAAGTTATAGGGTCTGGATGGAAGTAACACTAAGACATAATTACTGTCACGTTATTGGAAGTTATAGGATCTGGGTGGGAGTAACACTAAGACATAATTACCATCACGTTATAGGAAGTTATAGGGTCTGGATGGGAGTAACACTAAGACATAATTACCGTCACGTTATTGGAAGTTATAGGGTCTGGATGGGAGTAACACTAAGACATAATTACCGTCACGTTATTGGAAGTTATAGGGTCTGGATGGGAGTAACACAAAGACATAATTACCGTCACGTTATTGGAAGTTATAGGGTCTGGATGGGAGTAACACTAAGACATAATTACCGTCACGTTATTGGAAGTTATAGGGTCTGGATGGGAGTAACACAAAGACATAATTACCGTCACGTTAACGGCAGATAACGCAACATGATGTTACAATAACGTGTCGGTAACTCTGTTAATGTAAACGGACGCTGTTTGTGCATATAATTATCTTTGAGAATACACGGTAACGTCAGGCCGCTCATGATTTAGATCACGTCCTGCTATGAGCCGGGATTTACCGGACGCTGTGGATCCATCACTGGTTTTGTTGTATAATTGAGAGAATGTTAAACAGTCGGTTTGGAGTAAGAATTCACCGCTCTCACCACAAGAGGGCGACATTGGCTCAGATTTATGAATGGACTTTAAATATGGCCGCCCCCACTGAGCAAGGGGCGGCATACAAATAAATGGGACGCGAGGAATCAGAGGGATCCCACACACGAGAATAGCACATAAAGGTATAGGAAGCATCGTACAGAAGAGGGCGGCACTGTGTGGCCCCTGTAGTCGTTCTCTCACCTCCCTCATGAGGATCTGAGCTCTCTGCCTGAACACAGCCGGACTGCCCACATCGAACCTCTGCTGCAGACCCTCCAGGTGTAGCTGCTCCATCTTCTCGTAGCACGGCTGCATCTTTACCGGGTGATAAGCCAACTGGGACAGCTTATCCATGTGCTGAGGGAGACAGGAGAGGGTGGGTCGCTGTCCTCGCGCTCATCACGGAGCCCAAGTGGCCTCATTTACTCGCCCACAATGCCGCATCCCCCATAATTCCTATACTAACTGCTCCATTACCCCTTCTAACTGCTCCCAACTTGCCTTGCCCTCTGCCTCACAATACGCTGCCAAAATTACCTCATCCCCCACCCTCCACACCTCGCACAACATTGCCTCATCCCCCTTACCTCTCCCAGCTTGCCTCGTCCCCCCTCACCTCTCCCAGCTTGCCTCGTCCCCCCTCACCTCTCCCAGCTTGCCTCGTCCCCCCCCTCCTCTCCCAGCTTGCCTCGTCCCCCCCTCCTCCTCTCCCAGCTTGCCTCGTTCCCCCCCTCCTCCTCTCCCAGCTTCCCTCGTCCCCCCCTCCTCCTCTCCCAGCTTGCCTCGTCCCCCCTCCTCCTCTCCCAGCTTGCCTCGTCTCCCCCCTCCTCCTCTCCCAGCTTGCCTCGTCTCCCCCCCCCCCTCCTCTCCCAGCTTGCCTCGTCCCCCCCTCCTCCTCTCCCAGCTTGCCTCGTCCCCCCCTCCTCCTCTCCCAGCTTGCCTCGTCCCCCCTCCTCTCCCAGCTTGCCTCGTCCCCCCCTCCTCTCCCAGCTTGCCTCGTCCCCCCATCTCCTCTCCCAGCTTGCCTCGTCCCCCCCATCTCCTCTCCCAGCTTGCCTCGTCCCCCCCTCCTCCTCTCCCAGCTTGCCTCGTCCCCCCTCCTCTCCCAGCTTGCCTCGTCCCCCCCTCCTCTCCCAGCTTGCCTCGTCCCCCCATCTCCTCTCCCAGCTTGCCTCGTCCCCCCCATCTCCTCTCCCAGCTTGCCTCGTCCCCCCCCTCCTCCTCTCCCAGCTTGCCTCGTCCCCCCATCCTCTCCCAGCTTGCCTCGTCCCCCCTCCTCCTCCTCCTCTCCCAGCTTGCCTCATTGTCCCCCCCCTCCTCCTCTCCCAGCTTGCCTCGTCCCCCCTCCTCCTCTCCCAGCTTGCCTCGTCCCCCCCTCCTCCTCTCCCAGCTTGCCTCGTCCCCCCCTCCTCCTCTCCCAGCTTGCCTCGTCCCCCCCCTCCTCCTCTCCCAGCTTGCCTCGTCTCCCCCCCCTCCTCCTCTCCCAGCTTGCCTCGTCTCCCCCCCCTCCTCCTCTCCCAGCTTGCCTCGTCCCCCCCTCCTCCTCTCCCAGCTTGCCTCGTCCCCCCCCTCCTCCTCTCCCAGCTTGCCTCGTCCCCCCTCCTCTCCCAGCTTGCCTCGTCCCCCCCTCCTCTCCCAGCTTGCCTCGTCCCCCCATCTCCTCTCCCAGCTTGCCTCGTCCCCCCCTCCTCCTCTCCCAGCTTGCCTCGTCCCCCCCATCTCCTCTCCCAGCTTGCCTCGTCCCCCCCCTCCTCTCCCAGCTTGCCTCGTCCCCCCATCCTCTCCCAGCTTGCCTCGTCCCCCCTCCTCCTCTCCCAGCTTGCCTCATTGTCCCCCCCCCTCCTCCTCTCCCAGCTTGCCTCGTCCCCCCTCCTCCTCTCCCAGCTTGCCTCGTCCCCCCCATCCTCTCCCAGCTTGCCTCGTCCCCCATCCTCCTCTCCCAGCTTGCCTCATCGTCCCCCCCCTCCTCCTCTCCCAGCTTGCCTCGTCCTCCCTCCTCCTCTCCCAGCTTGCCTCGTCCCCCCCCTCCTCCTCTCCCAGCTTGCCTCGTCCCCATCCTCCTCTCGCAGCTTGCTTCCTCATCCCCTCATTTGCCCCAGCTTGTCTCGTCTCCCCCTCTCCTGGTCTCATGTCCCTCTACTTCTCTCGCCTCCCCCCCCCCCCCCCCCGCTTACCTCGCCCAGTTTGTCCTTTCCCTGCTCGTTCACCAGATTCATGTTCATCTCGGTGGTCTCTCGGAAGAGCAGATCTCGCACCTCGGAGAAGCCCTGGCTCGTCGGGACCATCAGCGCATCCAGGATGGACGGGATGTGAGACTGCACGTGATTCCTCACACACAGCTCCGCCTTGGGCAGAACCGCGGCTGGGGAAACCGGCCAATCAGAGAGCAGCTCTGAGCACTGTACCACACCCCCCCCCCCCTTCCTCTATGACCGCACCAACTCAATATAAATGAGACCCTCATCCTGCATGCTCCCCCCCCCCACTATACTCCTATGGTGACTGTCCCATACCTGCCACCTCTCTAGGTTGTCTCCACCCCCCTGCTTACTTGTATCATCTCTGTCCCCTCTCAGTGCGACTGTCTCTTCAGCTCCTTAATGTGACTGTCTTTTCTATACCACTGTCCCCCGTCTCCGGCCTGTCACTGTCCCCCGTCTCCGGCCTGTCACTGTCCCCCGTCTCCGGCCTGTCACTGTCCCCCGTCTCCGGCCTGTCACTGTCCCCCGTCTCCGGCCTGCCACTGTCCCCAGTCTCCGGCCTGTCACTGTCCCCCGTCTCCGGCCTGTCACTGTCCCCCGTCTCCGGCCTGTCACTGTCCCCTCTTTCTCTCTCCAGTAGTCTCCCCTGCCCGTGTCCGGGCCGGAGTTTGGCGGTGCACGGTGTAACGCCAAAGGGGGCCTCTTTCTCCTCCAGAGCCAGTATCTCTTCCTGCTGCCACGCTTCGCCTGGATGGCACTACGTCACGCGTTCCGCGTCATCGTGGCATGGTAGCGGGAAGAGCCTGCACTTAGAGGCCCCCCGGCAATCCCCGCTTAAACAGCTAAAGTGTGGTTACGGAAGTTGGGCTGGGGAATAGCACAGGACCACGTGCAGTCTCACCGATGGCACCACCATCCAGCCGGCCCCGGCAAAGACCAGTGGTGACATTATGGGTCAGCATCCAGAAATGACATAAGGCTTTGGTCCCGCTGCGGCCGGCGGCGCACGCGGCCGCGGACCACCAGCTCCTTGCCTCTGTTCTTGAGGTCCCCGCTGGCTCCTTCCGGCGTGGCTGACTGCGTGCTGTGACGCGTCAGCCAGCCGGAGCTACAAGGAGCTTGTGATTTCGGCGTGTGTGTGAGGGTGCCTGTGTGTGTGAGGGTGCCTGTGTGTGTGAGGGTGCCTGTGTGTGTGTGTGTGTGTGTGAGGGTGCCTGTGTGTGTGTGTGAGGGTGCCTGTGTGTGTGTGTGAGGGTGCCTGTGTGTGTGTGTGTGTGAGGGTGCCTGTGTGTGTGTGTGTGTGTGTGTGTGAGGGTGCCTGTGTGTGTGTGTGTGTGAGGGTGCCTGTGTGTGTGTGTGTGTGTGAGGGTGCCTGTGTGTGTGTGTGTGAGGGTGCCTGTGTGTGTGAGGGTGCCTGTGTGTGTGAGGGTGCCTGTGTGTGTGAGGGTGCCTGTGTGTGTGAGGGTGCCTGTGTGTGTGAGGGTGCCTGTGTGTGTGAGGGTGCCTGTGTGTGTGAGGGTGCCTGTGTGTGTGAGGGTGCCTGTGTGTGTGTGTGTGTGTGTGAGGGTGCCTGTGTGTGTGAGGGTGCCTGTGTGTGTGAGGGTGCCTGTGTGTGTGAGGGTGCCTGTGTGTGTGAGGGTGCCTGTGTGTGTGAGGGTGCCTGTGTGTGTGAGGGTGCCTGTGTGTGTGTGTGAGGGTGCCTGTGTGTGTGTGTGAGGGTGCCTGTGTGTGTGTGTGAGGGTGCCTGTGTGTGTGTGTGTGAGGGTGCCTGTGTGTGTGTGTGAGGGTGCCTGTGTGTGTGTGTGAGGGTGCCTGTGTGTGTGAGGGTGCCTGTGTGTGTGAGGGTGCCTGTGTGTGTGAGGGTGCCTGTGTGTGTGAGGGTGCCTGTGTGTGTGAGGGTGCCTGTGTGTGTGTGTGAGGGTGCCTGTGTGTGTGAGGGTGCCTGTGTGAGTGAGGGTGCCTGTGTGTGTGAGGGTGCCTGTGTGTGTGAGGGTGCCTGTGTGTGTGTGTGAGGGTGCCTGTGTGTGTGTGTGAGGGTGCCTGTGTGTGTGAGGGTGCCTGTGTGTGTGAGGGTGCCTGTGTGTGTGAGGGTGCCTGTGTGTGTGTGTGAGGGTGCCTGTGTGTGTGAGGGTGCCTGTGTGTGTGAGGGTGCCTGTGTGTGTGAGGGTGCCTGTGTGTGTGTGTGAGGGTGCCTGTGTGTGTGAGGGTGCCTGTGTGTGTGAGGGTGCCTGTGTGTGTGAGGGTGCCTGTGTGTGTGAGGGTGCGGAGGGTGCCATGGGGCAAAGGGGCAGAGGGTGCTGAGGAGCGGAGGGTGCTGTGGGGCGGTCCCGTCACCTCACGTCATGGCCGCGCCCCCCCCCCCCTGCTCCGGAAACAAATTCACTGCAGCCCGCAGATCGCGGTGCAGTGAATTGCTCGCGCCGCCGGCAAGCAAGGCAGCTGTGCGGGCTCGTGCAGCGGGGCCTTAGCCTAAGACACCGTTACCGTGCTAGCCCCCTAAGTGCCCAGTCCGGAGTGCGTCCATGTTTGTTGGGTAGCCTGCAGCTCTGCTCTGCCCCTCACCTCGGATCTTGCTGGAGACATGTTCCTTGCAGGAGATAATCTGGTCCATGTCCGTTCGGATCTGGCTCTCCATCTCTGCTCGCCTCTCCGCGCTGTGCTGCTCCAGCCCTTCATAGAAGAGGCGCGCCTGCTCATGCACCATGCGGTAAACCGTGTCCGAAATCTGGGGGAGGGGAAAGAAACGTCATCAATGTATCACAGCTGCAAGAATACACAGGACACCGGCCCCCGCCACGTGGAACAAGCGAGCGACGTTTCGGAGGCCTGCAGTTTATATAATGTGATTGCAGAATAATCCCCGAATCGGGTTATTACCGTTATACAGACGGCTAGAAAAGTGCGCACTAAAAATTGTGAATAACAAATCAATAATAAAACCACAACTGCTAAAAAAGTATACGTGACCTTAGTGACATAGGAAATATATACGGAGTGGGCTGCTGATCCGATGGGATGGATCAGCACCACAGGAACTAAAACAGAAAGAACAAGAACAGCCGCAGCTCCCAGTGTAGTAAATAATGTCATATTTAGGGGAGGTGAGTACCGCACGTACAGGACACATAATACTTCTAAGCATGTCGTGCGGAGACCAGCCTGGTACCACAGGCCGGCAATGTACGCGCACAGGTGGACGCCGGAGTAAGCCGCTGGCTCGGGTGTAGATCCGTCTTTTCTTCCAGATGTCGTGCAGACTCCGTCCCGGCTCCGGAGCAGCAGGAGAAGAGGCGCAAAGCGTCCACAGGGTCCCGGGAGTAATAAGGCACCGGGGAGGGCTCGCACCGCAGTATAGAGACCTGTAGCGCAGCGGGTGAGCACGCACTGATCACCGGTACACGGCTCGCGCCGCGGGGTGACTGCCGGCTCAGATACACACCTGCACAGGTGAATGGTGGCTCAGATACACACCTGCACAGGTGAATGCCGGCTCAGATACACACCTGCACAGGTGACTGACGGCTCAGATACACACCCGCACAGGTGAATGGCGGCTCAGATACACACCCGCACAGGTGAATGGCGGCTCAGATACACACCTGCACAGGTGAATAGCAGCTCAGATACACACCTGCACAGGTGAATGGCGGCTCAGATACACACCCGCACAGGTGAATGGTGGCTCAGATACACACCCGCACAGGTGAATAGCGGCTCAGATACACACCTGCACAGGTGAATGGCGGCTCAGATACACACCTGCACAGGTGAATAGCAGCTCAGATACACAACTGCACAGGTGACTGCCGGCTCAGATACACATCTGCACAGGTGAATGGCGGCTCAGATACACACCTGCACAGGTGAATGGCGGCTCAGATACACACCTGCACAGGTGAATGGCGGCTCAGATACACAACTGCACAGGTGAATGGCGGCTCATTTACACACCTGCACAGGTGAATGGCGGCTCAGATACACACCTGTACAGGTGACTGCCGGCTCAGATACACACCTGCACAGGTGAATGGCGGCTCAGATACACACCCGCACAGGTGAATGGCGGCTCAGATACACACCTGCACAGGTGAATAGCAGCTCAGATACACACCTGCACAGGTGAATAGCAGCTCAGATACACACCTGCACAGGTGAATAGCGGCTCAGATACACACCCGCACAGGTGAATGGCGGCTCAGATACACACCTGCACAGGTGAATGGCGGCTCAGATACACACCCGCACAGGTGAATGGCGGCTCAGATACACACCTGCACAGGTGAATGGCGGCTCAGATACACACCTGCACAGGTGAATGGCGGCTCAGATACACACCTGCACAGGTGAATAGCAGCTCAGATACACACCCGCACAGGTGAATGGCGGCTCAGATACACACCTGCACATGTGAATGGCGGCTCAGATACACACCTGCACATGTGAATGGCGGCTCAGATACACACCTGCACAGGTGAATGGCGGCTCAGATACACACCTGCACAGGTGAATGGCGGCTCAGATACACACCTGCACAGGTGAATGGCGGCTCAGATACACACCTGTACAGGTGACTGCCGGCTCAGACACACCCGCACAGGTGAATGGCGGCTCAGATACACACCCGCACAGTTGAATAGCAGCTCAGATACACACCTGCACAGGTGAATGTCAGCTCAGATACACCCCTGCACAGGTGAATAGCAGCTCAGATACACCTGCACAGGTGAATGCCGGCTCAGATACACACCTGCACAGGTGAATGGCGGCTCAGATACACAACCGCACAGGTGACTGACGGCTCAGATACACACCCGCACAGGTGACTGGCGGCTCAGATACACACCTGCACAGGTGAATGGCAGCTCAGATACACACCTGCACAGGTGAATGGCGGCTCAGATACACACCTGCACAGGTGAATGGCGGCTCAGATACACACCTGCACAGGTGAATGGCGGCTCAGATACACACCTGCACAGGTGAATGGCGGCTCAGATACACAACCGCACAGGTGACTGACGGCTCAGATACACACCCGCACAGGTGACTGGCGGCTCAGATACACACCTGCACAGGTGAATGGCAGCTCAGATACACACCTGCACAGGTGAATGGCGGCTCAGATACACAACTGCACAGGTGAATGGCTAGTTGCTGTTTACTGCAGTTGTGATGTCAGATGTCAAAATAATCCCGATGGCGCAGTTACCGTTTATAACTGTGCGGGAAAGTCCTTCTATACTGGCTGGGAGCAGAGCGCACCGTATAAGCAGAGAGCAAAAAATTTGTGCCAATTTATGCCAGTTTCATCTTCTATAAGCTCATCTCCTTATTGTGGCGTCTGAGCAGTGGTGCTTTATCCGCTCAAAAATGAGTTTGTATGTTTGGACGTTATTATCCTTGCACTTTAATTAGTGCGTGAGTGTGACGCCCTGCAGCATTGCTCTCTGCTTATACGGTGCGCTCTGCTCCTAGCCAGTATAGAAGGACTTTCCCGTGCCGTTCTGAGCCGCCATTCACCTGTGCAGGGGTGTATCTGAGCCGCCATTCACCTGTGCAGGTGTGTATCTGAGCCGCCATCCACCTGTGCAGGTGTGTATCTGAGCCGCCATTCACCTGTGCAGGTGTGTATCTGAGCCGCTATTCACCTGTGAGGGTGTGTATCTGAGCCGCCATTCACCTGTGCAGGTGTGTATCTGAGCCGCCATTCACCTGTGCAGGTGTGTATCTGAGCCGCTATTCACCTGTGAGGGTGTGTATCTGAGCCGCCATTCACCTGTGCAGGTGTGTATCTGAGCCGCCATTCACCTGTGCAGGTGTGTATCTGAGCCGCCATTCACCTGTGCGGGTGTGTATCTGAGCCGCCATTCACCTGTGCGGGTGTGTATCTGAGCCGCCATTCACCTGTGCAGGTGTGTATCTGAGCCGCCATTCACCTGTGAGGGTGTGTATCTGAGCCGCCATTCACCTGTGCAGGTGTGTATCTGAGCCGCCATTCACCTGTGCAGGTGTGTATCTGAGCCGCCATTCACCTGTGCAGGTATGTATCTGAGCCGCCATTCACCTGTGAGGGTGTGTATCTGAGCCGCCATTCACCTGTGCAGGTGTGTATCTGAGCCGCCATTCACCTGTGCGGGTGTGTATCTGAGCCGCCATTCACCTGTGCAGGTGTGTATCTGAGCCGCCATTTACCTGTGCGGGTGTGTATCTGAGCCGCCATTCACCTGTGCGGGTGTGTATCTGAGCCGCCATTCACCTGTGCGGGTGTGTATCTGAGCCGCCATTCACCTGTGCGGGTGTGTATCTGAGCCGCCATTCACCTGTGCAGGTGTGTATCTGAGCCGCCATTCACCTGTGAGGGTGTGTATCTGAGCCGCCATTCACCTGTGCAGGTGTGTATCTGAGCCGCCATTCACCTGTGCAGGTGTGTATCTGAGCCG
>NC_134503.1:27871906-27906906 GCF_040206685.1 Ascaphus truei
CCGTGCTCCCGTATGGATGTGACCCGTGTATCCTGCCTGTGCTCCCGTATGGATGTGACCCGTGTGTTCTGCCCATGCTCCCGTATGGATGTGACCTGTGTGTTCTGCCCGTCCTCCCGTATGGATGTGAAGCTTGGCCCTTAAATGCAAATAGAATTCAGAAGCTTCAGACAACTCAAAGGTAATATGGAAAAAAGTATACTGCTTATGATCAGATATGCATACTTGCTTCTTAACAATTATTAATACTTTGCTTCCTTGGATGCCGACACACCCAGCCCACCAGAGGTGTATTAGAAGAAGTTCAAGGCAGTGTAACGAAAATCTCCACAACAGAAAGACCAAAAGTAGAATTTGTCTCATTCCAGAACGTCATTTCTGCATTAGGAGCACAGATACAGCAGCAGGATGGACAGACTATTGCAAAGGAAGCCACCGACAATCATTACATTGTATGCCCTGTATACACTGACCCACCCCGCCGAAATCAATACCGCCACTTTCAACTGCTAACTTTTATTTCTGGGATACTGTCCTACAAAGGGATCTTTCCTGTTTTAAAGTATTACCCAGCTTTACTCTGAGGTACTGCTTTCCTATCTTTGGACCAGCCTTCTGTAGGACATTTTGCCACCCCTTGTTTTAGCATCAGAAGAGGGGTCCGTATAATCGGAATGTAGTGTGCACGGGAACTGGTCAGATGTTCTGCAACAGATGATTAGCAGAGCAGTATATACCGACACACACACACATATAATGCACCACATGCTTACTTCAATCTCTCCTATACGCGGGTGTTACCCCGAAGGGGCAGGAAAAACAAGGAATGGGTTCCAAACCAAATATCACACGGGGGGGATCTACTGTACAAATGGCGGCGGGCCGGACATATCGCAGGAAGAAATTACCATCGTTGGACAAAGATGGAACCCGGCTGGATTCCGGGAGAGATTAAAAGACCGAGACGCCCAAAGTAAGATGGGAGGACGGGGTGGGACAATGTGTGGGAGCGACGTGGAGAAGAGAGGCTGTAACCGCAGCACCTGGGAGATTATTGGGGAGGCCTCGCCCAGCAGTGGGGAGACACGGGATATATATATATATATACACATACATACATTGGGGAGGCTTCATCCAGCAGTGGGGAGACACGGGATATATATATATATATACACATACATACATTGGGGAGGCTTCATCCAGCAGTGGGGAGACACGGGATATATATATATATATACACATACATACATTACAGAGGCTTCGTCCAGCAGTGGGGAGACACGGGATATATATATATATATACACATACATACATTGGGGAGGCTTCGTCCAGCAGTGGGGAGACACGGGATATATATATATATATACACATACATACATTACAGAGGCTTCGTCCAGCAGTGGGGAGACACGGGATATATATATATATATACACATACATACATTGGGGAGGCTTCGTCCAGCAGTGGGGAGACACGGGATATATATATATATATACACATACATACATTGGAGAGGCTTCGTCCAGCAGTGGGGAGACTGGGACACAGAGACGCAGAGACACAGAGACGCAGAGACACAGAGACACAGAGACGCAGAGACACAGAGACACAGAGACACAGAGACTCACAGACAGTATATATATATATATATATATATATATATATATATATATATATATATATATACATACATACATTGGGGAGGCTTCACCCAGCAGTGGGGAGACAAGAGGAGAGCTATCCCGATATATAATATCCTGACTCGAGGGGGACCTTCTACAGGGGACAGAAACGTCAGGATATTTGGTGTTTTATGGATCGATAATCATTATTTTACATTAGGTTTTGGTCAGTGCTGGTAATTTTGGATACCTTGGTGTACAAAAGGGGTAGCCAACTCCATCCTCAAGGCCCACCAACAGCTTAGGCTTTCCGGATATCCCTGCTTCAGCACAGCTGGCTCAATCAGTCAATGCTTCAAACCCAGGTGGGTCAATCAGTGGCTCAGTCAAAGACTGAGCCACCTGTGCTGAAGCAGGAATATCCTGAAAACCTGACCTGCTGGTGGTGGCGGCCCTTGAGATCTGGAGTTGGCCAGTCCTGAGGGACACCTAGGTCTTTATTCTGAACTTCAGTTTCCCTGGCACGACTAGGAATGGATCCCCGACCACACGCCGTCCCGGCACAATTCCTCGCCGCCGTATCAGACGTCAAAGTCTTTCTGCGTACAAAAGCAGTGCGCAGAATTCACACAGACGCCACGGCCCCTCCGTCTGTGTCTGGAGAAGGGTCCCGGGCAACGGCCGGAAGGTTACGGAGATACATGAATCCTTTTATTCGTCCCAAGTACCTGAGAGATATTTGGGGGACCAGCTCTCGGGATGGTTAAGCGAGTGCTGCCTGATACGCACGCTACGCGCATACAGATACTCAGCGAGAGACGCCTTGTGGTGCGGAACTTCGCTCCGATTTCATCGTTTGTATCTCATGATGTGTTACATAAATCTATCTATCGTTCTACTGTATTCATTCTGGAATTCTCGGGACATTTTCACGGCACACAAAAGTGTGTGTAAACAGACATTTATATAGTGTACACACACACACACACATACATACACACACACACGTACACACACACACGTACGTTATGGTGACTGGAGAGGTGAACAGTGTGTGTGTAACAATATACATATATATTTATATAGTGTGTACATACACAAACGTTATGATGATCCGGAGAGGTTAACAGTGTGTGTGTGTGTGTGTGTGTGTGTGTGTGTGTGTGTCTGTGTGTGTGTGTCTGTGTGTGTGTCTGTGTGTGTGTCTGTGTGTGTGTCTGTGTGTGTGTCTGTGTGTGTGTCTGTGTGTGTGTCTGTGTGTGTGTCTGTGTGTGTGTCTGTGTGTGTGTCTGTGTGTGTGTCTTCATTTCACTGGCTCTGCACTTATGTAACCCGGGCTGTGATGAGAAAGCTGTGTAATGCGACAGGCAGAAGCTTGTAGGGGTTTCATGTTAAAGTGGATTGGAAGCAAAAAGGTGACACTGTGCTCATTTGCATATCATTACCCAGAATCCCTGGCTGCAGTGGAAGCGCTGTATGTGAACATTGAATGCAGCGGTGGTGCGCAGACTGCCTGTGGGGGGGAAGGGGCGCGCGCGCGCGGTTTACAGAGGCCCCGCGCGCTTCCCGAAAGGCCGGGGGAGCTGCGGGCCTCTGTAAACCTTTACTTACCTTGGCTCCACACGCATCGGCATGGCAACGCGGCGTCAAATGACGCTGCGAGGTCACGTGAAGTCACGTTGCTATGGCAACGTGACGTCATGACGACAGAGCTGAGTTAAGTGGGGTTGAGGTGACCGCCAGCAGGGGGGCGCAGGGAAAAAAGTTTGCGCCCCCTGAGATAATGTATGTATATCTTCCTTTATATAGAGCCATTAATGTACACAGCAGTAATACACGGGACATAAATCATATAAATAACAAATAATACAAATAACACATAACGGGCAGAGGGGCTTCAGACATAAAAGTGACATTTAGGAAAAGGAGTCCCTGCCCCGAAGAGCTTACAATCTAAGGTAATGGGGAAAGGCAGCGTTACAGGCCTGTGTGAGGCATGTGACCATGCTCACACGTGTGATTTTTACTTATTGCATGTGCGCACACACAGACACAGACACACACAGACACACACACAGACACACACACACACACACAGACACACACACACACACACACACAGACACACCGACACACACACAAACACACAGACACACACAGACACACACACTGTGCTGCTCTGGTGACACCGCACAGGAAGGGATGTGGGGATGAATGAGGCAGACGGGGGGGGGGGGGGGGCAGATTAACACTGACAGGGACCAGCGATTCAACGCCACCTCCTGACTCATCCCCCCCCTCCCACATCCTCATTACTGTGTAATACAGAGATGCACGCTCTGTGTATAACACAGATACACGCGCCGCTCTGTGTATAACACAGATACACACGCCGCTCTGTGTATAACACAGATACAGGCGCCGCTCTGTGTATAACACAGATACACACACCGCTCTGTGTATAACACAGATACAGGCGCCGCTCTGTGTATAACACAGATACACACGCCGCTCTGTGTATAACACAGATACACACGCCGCTCTGTGTATAACACAGATACACGCGCCGCTCTGTGCATAACACAGATACACACGCCGCTCTGTGTATAACACAGATACACGCCGCTCTGTGCATAACAGAGATACACACGCCGCTCTGTGTATAACACAGATACACGCGCCGCTCTGTGTATAACACAGATACACGCGCCGCTCTGTGCATAACAGAGATACAGGCGCCGCTCTGTGCATAACAGAGATACACGCGCCGCTCTGTGTATAACACAGATACAGGCGCCGCTCTGTGTATAACACAGATACAGGCGCCGCTCTGTGTATAACACAGATACAGGCGTCGCTCTGTGTATAACACAGATACAGGCGCCGCTCTGTGTATAACAGAGATACACGCGCCGCTCTGTGCATAACAGAGATACACGCGCCGCTCTGTGTATAACACAGATACACGCGCCGCTATGTGTATAACACAGATACACGCGCCACTCTGTGCATAACAGAGATACACGCGCCGCTCTGTGTATTGTACGGATACAACGTGCTCCGTGTCTAGTACAGATTGCATGCAGTGTCACACAAATACACAACCGTTGTCATGGATGTCACACTGTGCACTTGTATCATGTAAACCACAAGAGACGGAAAGAGACACAGAGCCAGTAAGACCAGTTCCTGTGGTGTGTGTCCCACGGCCTGCGTGTGTGTCAGTGTGTGCCACCCAATGTCCCACGGCCTGCGTGTGTGTCAGTGTGTGCCACCCAATGTCCCACGGCCTGCGTGTGTGTCAGTGTGTGCCACCCAATGTCCCACGGCCTGCGTGTGTGTCAGTGTGTGCCACCCAATGTCCCACGGCCTGCGTGTGTGTCAGTGTGTGCCACCCAATGTCCCACGGCCTGCGTGTGTGTCAGTGTGTGCCACCCAATGTCCCACGGCCTGCGTGTGTGTCAGTGTGTGCCACCCAATGTCCCACGGCCTGCGTGTGTGTCAGTGTGTGCCACCCAATGTCCCACGGCCTGCGTGTGTGTCAGTGTGTGCCACCCAATGTCCCACGGCCTGCGTGTGTGTCAGTGTGTGCCACCCAATGTCCCACAGCCTGCGTGTGTGTCAGTGTGTGCCACCCAATGTCCCACGGCCTGCATGTGTGTCAGTGTGTGCCACCCAATGTCCCACGGCCTGCGTGTGTGTCAGTGTGTGCCACCCAATGTCCCACGGCCTGCGTGTGTGTCAGTGTGTGCCACCCAATGTCCCACGGCCTGCGTGTGTGTCAGTGTGTGCCACCCAATGTCCCACGGCCTGCGTGTGTGTCAGTGTGTGTCACCCAATGTCCCACGGCCTGCGTGTGTGTCAGTGTGTGCCACCCAATGTCCCACGGCCTGCGTGTGTGTCACCCAATGTCCCACGGCCTGCGTGTGTGTCAGTGTGTGCCACCCAATGTCCCACGGCCTGCGTGTGTGTCAGTGTGTGCCACCCAATGTCCCACAGCCTGCGTGTGTGTCAGTGTGTGCCACCCAATGTCCCACGGCCTGCATGTGTGTCAGTGTGTACCACCCAATGTCCCGCGGCCTGCGTGTGTGTCAGTGTGTGCCACCCAATGTCCCACAGCCTGCGTGTGTGTCAGTGTGTACCACCCAATGTCCCACAGCCTGCATGTGTGTCAGTGTGTGCCACCCAATGTCCCACAGCCTGCGCGTGTGTCAGTGTGTGCCACCCAATGTCCCACGGCCTGCGTGTGTGTCAGTGTGTGCCACCCAATGTCCCACGGCCTGCGTGTGTGTCAGTGTGTGCCACCCAATGTCCCACGGCCTGCGTGTGTGTCAGTGTGTGCCACCCAATGTCCCACGGCCTGCGTGTGTGTCAGTGTGTGCCACCCAATTTTCCCACGGCCTGCGTGTGTGTCAGTGTGTGTCACCCAATGTCCCACGGCCTGCGTGTGTGTCAGTGTGTGCCACCCAATGTCCCACGGCCTGCGTGTGTGTCAGTGTGTGCCACCCAATGTCCCACGGCCTGCGTGTGTGTCAGTGTGTGCCACCCAATGTCCCACGGCCTGCGTGTGTGTCAGTGTGTGCCACCCAATGTCCCACAGCCTGCGTGTGTGTCAGTGTGTGCCACCCAATGTCCCACGGCCTGCATGTGTGTCAGTGTGTACCACCCAATGTCCCGCGGCCTGCGTGTGTGTCAGTGTGTGCCACCCAATGTCCCACGGCCTGCGTGTGTGTCAGTGTGTGCCACCCAATGTCCCACGGCCTGCGTGTGTGTCAGTGTGTGCCACCCAATGTCCCACGGCCTGCGTGTGTGTCAGTGTGTGCCACCCAATGTCCCACGGCCTGCATGTGTGTCAGTGTGTGTCACCCAATGTCCCACAGCCTGCGTGTGTGTCAGTGTGTGTCACCCAATGTCCCACGGCCTGCGTGTGTGTCAGTGTGTGTCACCCAATGTCCCACGGCCTGCGTGTGTGTCAGTGTGTGTCACCCAATGTCCCACGGCCTGCGTGTGTGTAACCCAATGTCCCACGGCCTGCGTGTGTGTCAGTGTGTGTCACCCACTGTCCCACGGCCTGTGTGTGTGTCAGTGTGTGTCACCCAATGCCCCACGGCCTGCGTGTGTCAGTGTGTGTCACCCAATGTCCCACGGCCTGCGTGTGTGCCACCCAATGTCCCACGGCCTGCGTGTGTGTCAGTGTGTGTCACCCAATGTCCCACGGCCTGCGTGTGTGTCAGTGTGTGTCACCCAATGTCCCACGGCCTGCGTGTGTGTCAGTGTGTGCCACCCAATGTCCCACAGCCTGCATGTGTGTCAGTGTGTGCCACCCAATGTCCCACAGCCTGCGTGTGTGTCAGTGTGTGCCACCCAATGTCCCACGGCCTGCATGTGTGTCAGTGTGTGCCACCCAATGTCCCACGGCCTGCGTGTGTGTCAGTGTGTGTCACCCAATGTCCCACGGCCTGCATGTGTGTCAGTGTGTACCACCCAATGTCCCGCGGCCTGCGTGTGTGTCAGTGTGTGCCACCCAATGTCCCACGGCCTGCGTGTGTGTCAGTGTGTGCCACCCAATGTCCCACGGCCTGCGTGTGTGTCAGTGTGTGCCACCCAATGTCCCACGGCCTGCGTGTGTGTCAGTGTGTGCCACCCAATGTCCCACGGCCTGCGTGTGTGTCAGTGTGTGCCACCCAATGTCCCACGGCCTGCATGTGTGTCAGTGTGTGTCACCCAATGTCCCACAGCCTGCGTGTGTGTCAGTGTGTGTCACCCAATGTCCCACGGCCTGAGTGTGTGTCAGTGTGTGTCACCCAATGTCCCACAGCCTGCGTGTGTGTCAGTGTGTGTCACCCAATGTCCCACGGCCTGCGTGTGTGTCAGTGTGTGTCACCCAATGTCCCACGGCCTGCGTGTGTCAGTGTGTGTCACCCAATGTCCCACGGCCTGCGTGTGTGTCAGTGTGTGTCACCCAATGTCCCACGGCCTGCGTGTGTGTCACCCAATGTCCCACGGCCTGCGTGTGTGTCAGTGTGTGTCACCCACTGTCCCACGGCCTGCGTGTGTGTCAGTGTGTGTCACCCAATGTCCCACGGCCTGCGTGTGTCAGTGTGTGTCACCCAATGTCCCACGGCCAGCGTGTGTGCCACCCAATGTCCCACGGCCTGCGTGTGTGTCAGTGTGTGCCACCCAATGTCCCACAGCCTGCGTGTGTGTCAGTGTGTGTCACCCAATGTCCCACGGCCTGCGTGTGTGTCAGTGTGTGTCACCCAATGTCCCACGGCCTGCGTGTGTGTCAGTGTGTGCCACCCAATGTACCACGGCCTGCGTGTGTCAGTGTGTGTCACCCAATGTCCCACGGCCTGCGTGTGTGTCAGTGTGTGTCACCCAATGTCCCACGGCCTGCGTGTGTCAGTGTGTGTCATCCAATGTCCCACGGCCTGCGTGTGTGTCAGTGTGTCACCCAAAGTCCCACAGCCTGCGTGTGTGTCAGTGTGTGTCACCCAATGTCCCACGGCCTGCGTGTGTGTCAGTGTGTCACCCAAAGTCCCACAGCCTGCGTGTGTGTCACGCAATGTCCCACAGCTTGCGTGTGTGTCAGTGTGTGTCACCCAATGTCCCACGGCCTGCGTGTGTGTCAGTGTGTGTCACCCAAAGTCCCACAGCCTGCGTGTGTGTCACCCAATGTCCCACAGCTTGCGTGTGTGTCACCCAATGTCCCACAGCTTGCGTGTGTGTCAGTGTGTGTCACCCAATGTCCCACAGCCTGCGTGTGTGTCAGTGTGTGTCACCCAATGTCCCACGGCCTGCGTGTGTGCCCGTGTATTACCCTGTGTCCCTCTGTACGCAGGACAGGATTAGAAAGTATTTTGTCTTTCCCGGTGTTGTTACATGTGATAAACAGCTCACTGGGTGGAGAGGGACAGAGAGAGATCAACAGCCTTCCGAAAAAACAAAATCAACTCAAATCGCCAGTGAAATGAAGAAGCAGTATGTGACAAGATGGGAAAATAATATCCAGCGCTCAAAGAAGCTGGAGACTTACCACAGCCTACAGAGAGAATACACTCTGCACCCTACCTACTGAAGGTAAAAGACCCAAAGCAGAGACAGACCTTGGGCCAGTACAGAATGAGCGCCCACAGCCTGGAAATAGAAACAGGCAGACACAGACAGAACTGGAAGCCCCGGGAGATGAGACTGTGCCAGCGATGTGAGCTAGGAGAGGTGTGTGATAGAAACAGGCAGGCACAGACAGAACTGGAAGCCCCGGGAGATGAGACTGTGCCAGCGATGTGAGCTAGAAGAGGTGTGCGAGAGACACAGGTAGGCACAGACAGAACTGGAAGCCCCGGGAGATGAGACTGTGCCAGCGATGTGAGCTAGGAGAGGTGTGCGAGAGACACAGGCAGACACAGACACAACTGGAAGCCCCGGGAGGTGAGAATGTTGTGCCAGCGATGTGAGCTAGGAGAGGTGTGTAAGAGACACAGGCAGACACATACAGAACTGGAAGCCCCGGCAGGTGAGACTGTGCCAGAGATGTGAGCTAGGAGAGGTGTGCGAGAGACACAGGCAGACACATACAGAACTGGGAGCCCCGGGAGATGAGACTGTGCCAGCGATGTGAGCTAGGAGAGGTGTGCGAGAGACACAGGCAGACACAGACACAACTGGAAGCCCCGGGAGGTGAGACTGTGCCAGTGATGTGAGCTAGGAGAGGTGTGTGAGAGACACAGGCAGACACAGACAGAACTGGAAGCCCCGGGAGGTGAGACTGTGCTAGCGATGTGAGCTAGGAGAGGTGTGTGAGAGACACAGGCAGACACAGACAGAACTGGAAGCCCCGGGAGGTGAGACTGTGCCAGCGATGTGAGCTAGGAGAGGTGTGTGAGAGACAGACAGAACTGGAAGCCCCGGGAGATGAGACTGTGCCAGCGATGTGAGCTAGGAGAGGTGTGCAAGAGACACAGGCAGACACAGACAGAACTGGAGGCCCCGGGAGATGAGACTGTGCCAGCGATGTGAGCTAGGAGAGGTGTGCGAGAGACACAGGTAGGCACAGACAGAACTGGAAGCCCCGGGAGATGAGACTGTGCCAGCGATGTGAGCTAGGAGAGGTGTGCAAGAGACACAGGCAGACACAGATAGAACTGGGAGCCCCGGGAGATGAGACTGTGCCAGCGATGTGAGCTAGGAGAGGTGTGCGAGAGACACAGGCAGACACAGACACAACTGGAAGCCCCGGGAGGTGAGACTGTGCCAGTGATGTGAGCTAGGAGAGGTGTGTGAGAGACACAGGCAGACACAGACAGAACTGGAAGCCCCGGGAGGTGAGACTGTGCCAGCGATGTGAGCTAGGAGAGGTTTGTAAGAGACACAGGCAGACACATACAGAACTGGAAGCCCCGGGAGGTGAGACTGTGCCAGAGATGTGAGCTAGGAGAGGTGTGCGAGAGACACAGGCAGACACATACAGAACTGGAAGCCCCGGGAGGTAAGACTGTGCCAGCGATGTGAGCTAGGAGAGGTGTGTGAGAGACACAGGCAGACACAGACAGAACTGGAAGCCCCGGGAGGTGAGACTGTGCCAGCGATGTGAGCTAGGAGAGGTGTGTGAGAGACACAGGCAGACACAGACAGAACTGGAAGCCCCGGGAGATGAGACTGTACCAGCGATGTGAGCTAGGAGAGGTGTGTGAGAGTCCGGCAGAACTGGAAGCCCCGGGAGGTGAGACTGTGCCAGCGATGTGAGCTAGGAGAGGTGTCTGAGAGACACAGGCAGACACAGACAGAACTGGAATCCCCGGGAGGTGAGACTGTGCCAGCGATGTGAGATAGGGGAGGTGTGTGAGAGACACATTGACCATTACCTATTTCAGATGATTGGTCTACTACTAATTGTTTGACCAATGAGACATCTCTGTGAGGTATATAAGACCTCTGGGTAATGGCCTAATTATTCCCTGAAGAAGTAGTTAGTTCTACGAAACGCGTTGGATGATATTTACCTATTGCCTTATATCTGCTACTGCTATATCTATTGGCTTCGCCCTGCTACTATCACTCTTGTGTGTTATTTGGGCTGTTGAGAGACTTTGAGAGACTTTACCATCTCCCTGCCGATTCCATCACTGCTGCGGAGACTGTGACGTCATCACGCAGCGTCCTGTGACGGAGCGGCATCGTGGCACGCTGAGTGTGTCCCTGCAGGTTGCGGTCTCACCTCCGTGTGCAGAGGATCTGCCTGTTGAGCTACACGAGCTGCTCCAGACGACTTGGAACTTTGAGCGGTCCCACTGAGCACCAATACCCGCAGCGGAGCCTGGCTGCTTAAAGGGAAATCCCCTTGGGAGTCACGTATTGTCGGATGAGGAGTCTAAGCAAGAATCCTGCTCCAGAACCAACATAGCGGCTCCCGCTGAGAGAAGCAAGCACCAGACTCTCCTGCCAACAGCTGCCGAGTGGTAACCAGTGTGATACACACTAAATGCACTTTTTTCACCTATATGATGTACGCAGACTAATTACCCTTTTAATCAATATATTATTGCAATACTTGCTTCACTATTTGGCGTTGTGCGCTGTTTCTTTTGTTTCCATTTCTTAGAGTGTGTGGGGTGCTGAGCCACCCCCTGTGTTTATAGCAGCAGACGCCCGTATCAGCTACACGGTTATGTGATATATTTTATTTTTTATATATACTTTCACTGTGGTATTTGTGGTATATTCCTTTCCACTTATTTAGTCACTGCACTGTATATATATATTTTTTAGGTTAGATAGTAGCGCACAGTATTATTTTTGTTTTTTTACAGAGAGAGAGACAGAGACAGACACAGAGAGAGACAGACACAGAGAGAGAGAGACAGAGACAGACACAGAGAGAGAGAGAGACACAGAGAGAGAGACAGAGACAGACAGAGAGACAGACACAGAGAGAGACACAGAGAGAGAGACAGAGACAGACACAGAGACAGACAGAGAGAGAGAGAGACAGAGACAGACACAGAGAGAGACAGAGACAGACACAGAGACAGACAGAGAGAGACAGAGACAGACACACACACACACACCGAGACAGAGAAATAGCTGTGTATGCGATATTCACAAAAAGTAAAGCTGGGCAAGAAATAGCCATGCAGAATGCGAGATAGCTATGCACCTGGTAGTAAGATTGCAGCGGTGCAAGAGATAGCTATGCATGTTAATAGTGAGACATAGCCATGCATTGGATATTGAGAGGAGCAGAGTGACACATAGCCATGCGCGTGACAGCGAGACATAGCTGTGCATCTGACAGAGGACGAGATAGAATACAGCTTTGGGTTTCTGCGTGTGCTTATACGTGTGCGTGTGCCTATACGTGTGCGTGTGCCTGTACGGTGGTGTAATGGTCATGGTGTTTTGCTCTCGCATCAGACTGAAGACATCTCTCTCTGCACATTAGATTGTCAGCTCTGTGGGTTAGGGAGTAGAGCGGGAGTATTCTATAATGCATCATGAGTAACAGGGGATATATACCCGGATAATCAGGTCACACACTGTGGGGATTTAGCAATGTATGTTGGAAATAAATCAGATTTTACTTTCACTTGTGTCATTCAGTAAGGAGGGGGGAAGAGAAGTAAGGGGGAGGGGGGGGAAGAGAAGTAAGGGGGAGGGGGGGAAGAGAAGTAAGAGGATGGGGGGGGGAAGAGAAGTAAGGGGGAGGGGGGGAGGGGGGAAGAGACGTAAGGCGGGGGGGAGGGAGACGTATTTGAGGGAGACGCCCTGAGGTAAATTTGGTAACATTGGCAGCTCTGTGTATATGAGTAAGTGTGCGTGTGTGTGCGTGTGTGTGTGCGTGTGTGTATGAGTAACTGTGTGTGAGTCAGGCTCAGCTGCAGATCTTGCACACACTGCTGTGTGTGACTCAGCCATTGAGAGGGGGGGGGGGGTTGGTGTGGTGTGTGGGGGGTGTATGTGTGTGTGGAGGGGGGGGTGTGACAGCATGAAGAGAAGGTGGTGAGAAAGAGCATGAAGGGAGGAGGGGGAGAGAGAGCATGAAGGGAGGGGGAGAGAGCATGAAGGGGGGGGAGAGAGCATGAAGGGGGGGGGAGAGAACATGAAGGGGGGGGGGAGAGAGCATGAAGGGGGGGTGAGAGAGCATGAAGGGAGGAGGGGGGTGAGAGAGCATGAAGGGAGGAGGGGGGTGAGAGCATGAAGGGAGGGGAGGAGGGGTGAGAGCATGAAGGGAGGTGAGAGCATGAAGGGAGGGGGAGGAGGGGTGAGAGAGCATGAAGGGAGGGGAGGAGGGGTGAGAGAGCATGAAGGGAGGGGAGGAGGGGTGAGAGCATGAAGGAGGGAGGGGGTGAGAGAGCATGAAGGAGGGAGGGGGGGTGAGAGAGCATGAAGGAGGGAGGGGGGTGAGAGAGCATGAAGGAGGGAGCGGGGTGAGAGAGCATGAAGGAGGGAGGGGGGTGAGAGAGCATGAAGGAGGGAGGGGGGGTGAGAGAGCATGAAGGAGGGAGGGGGGTGCGAGAGCATGAAGGAGGGAGGGGGGTGAGAGCATGAAGGAGGGAGGGGGGTGAGAGAGCATGAAGGAGGGAGGGGGTGAGAGAGCATGAAGGAGGGAGGGCGGTGAGAGAGCATGAAGAAGAGAGGGGGGTGAGAGCATGAAGGAGGGAGGGGGGTAAGAGAGCATGAAGGAGGGAGGGGGGTGAGAGAGCATGAAGGAGGGAGGGGGTGAGAGAGCATGAAGGAGGGAGGGGGGTGAGAGAGCATGAAGAAGAGAGGGGGGTGAGAGAGCATGAAGGGAGGGGGGGTGAGAGCATGAAGGGAGGGGGGGTGAGAGCATGAAGGGAGGGGGGGTGAGAGAGCATGAAGGGAGGGGGGGTGAGAGAGCATGAAAGGAGGGGGGGTGAGAGAGCATGAAGGGAGGGGGGGTGAGAGAGCATGAAGGGAGGGGGGGTGAGAGAGCATGAAGGGAGGGGGGTGAGAGCATGAAGGGAGGGGGGTGAGAGGATGAAGGGAGGGGGGGTGAGAGGATGAAGGGAGGGGGGGGGTGAGAGGATGAAGGGAGGGGGGTGAGAGGATGAAGGGAGGGGGAGGATGAAGGGAGGGGGAGGATGAAGGGAGGGGGAGGATGAAGGGAGGGGGGAGGATGAAGGGAGGGGGGAGGATGAAGGGAGGGGGTGGGGTGAGGGGACGAAGGGAGGGGGGATGAGAAAGGATGAAGGGAGGGGGGGATGAGAGGATGAAGGGAGGGGGGAATGAGAGGATGAAGGGAGGGGGGGGATGAGAGGATGAAGGGAGGGGGGATGAGAGAGGATGAAGGGAGGGGGGGGGATGAGAGGATGAAGGGAGGGGGGATGAGAGAGGATGAAGGGTGGGGGGTGAGAGTATGAAGGGTGGGTGGTGAGAGTATGAAGGGTGGGGGGTGAGAGTATGAAGGGTGGGGGGTGAGAGTATGAAGGATGGGGGGTGAGAGTATGAAGGATGGGGGGTGAGAGTATGAAGGATGGGGGGTGAGAGTATGAAGGATGGGGGGTGAGAGTATGAAGGATGGGGGTGAGAGTATGAAGGAAGGGGGGTGAGAGAGGATGAGGGGGGTGGGAGGGTGAGAGGACAAGGGGGAGAGAGAGAGAGAAAGAGAGGATGAGCAGGGGGTGCAACAATCTTGGAATTTGTGGGAGGAGCAGTAAGATCAGTATTGCTCGCCATGTACAGTATGACTGCAGGTCAGTTATTTATAAATGATCTGACCATTACGTCATTTGTTCTAAATTTCACTCCAAGCGCGCACCAATTTGCACTATTTCATATTCTATTTCCTAAAGAAATCCTCGGAAGGGCGCTCCCTCCCTCTCCCCCAAGACTCTTCCCCAGATTTTTTACGAAACAGAATATAAATTGGTCAGGTCATTTATAAATAACATTCTTCCCCACCAATGATTCTCACGCGTCGCACCTTTCACCATTGTGTCCAGTATTTTTGGACAAGCCACCTGGCACCCCTACTCTGGACATGTATGTATATACCGGTATTACCTCTCTGGGCGTGTATGTGTATACCGGTATCACCTCTCTGGGCGTGTATGTGTATACCGGTATTACCTCTCTGGGCGTGTACGTGTATACCGGTATCACCTCTCTGGACATGTATGTATATACCGGTATTACCTCTCTGTGCGTGTATGTGTATACCGGTATCACCTCTCTGGGCGTGTATGTGTATACCGGTATCACCTCTCTGGGCGTGTACGTGTATACCGGTATCACCTCTCTGGGCGTGTATGTGCAGTGTTCGACAAACCTATACATTTGCTCGCCCCGGGCGAGTGGATTTAACATCGTGGCGAGCTATTATTGGCCCAAGCAGCACACGTTTGGTACTAGGTGGCGAGTAGATTTTTTTGTGTGGCGAGTAGATTTTTTGGTGATTTGTCGACCACTGTGTATGTGTATACCGGTATTACCTCTCTGGACGTGTATGTGTATACCGGTATTACCTCTCTGGACGTGTATGTGTATACCGGTATTACCTCTCTGGATGTGTATGTGTATACCAGTATTACCTGTCAGGACGTGTATGTGTATACCGGTATTACCTGTCAGGGCGTGTATGTGTATACCGGTATTACCTGTCAGGGCGTGTATGTGTATACCGGTATCACCTCTCTGGGCGTGTACGTGTATACCGGTATCACCTCTCTGGGCGTGTACGTGTATACCGGTATCACCTCTCTGGGCGTGTACCGGTATACCGGTATTACCTCTCTGGGCATGTATGTGTATACCGGTATCACCTCTCTGGACGTGTACGTGTATACCGGTATTACCTCTCTGGGCGTGTACCGGTATACCGGTATTACCTCTGGGCATGTATGTGTATACCGGTATTACCTCTCTGGGCGTGTATGTGTATACCGGTATTACCTCTCTGGACGTGTATGTGTATACCGGTATTATCTCTCTGGACGTGTATGTGTATACCGGTATTACCTCTCTGGATGTGTATGTGTATACCGGTATTACCTGTCAGGGCGTGTATGTGTATACCGGTATTACCTGTCAGGACGTGTATGTGTATACCGGTATTACCTGTCAGGGCGTGTATGTGTATACTGGTATTACCTGTCAGGGCGTGTATGT
Organism: Ascaphus truei; assembly: GCF_040206685.1. Taxonomy (NCBI): domain Eukaryota; kingdom Metazoa; phylum Chordata; class Amphibia; order Anura; family Ascaphidae; genus Ascaphus; species Ascaphus truei. Next base: position 27,887,658 of record NC_134503.1, read on the forward strand.
GTATACTGATATTACCTGTCAGGGAGTGTATGTGTATACCGGTATTACCACTATGGGCGTGTATGTGTATACTGGTATTACCTCTCTGGGCGTGTACGTATATACCGGTATTACCTCTCTGGGCGTGTACGTGGATACCGGTATTACCACTCTGGGCGTGTACGTGTATACCGGTATTACCACTCTGGGCGTGTACGTGTATACCGGTATTACCACTTTGGGCGTGTATGTGTATACCAGTATTACATCTCTTGGCGTGTATGTGGATACCGGTATTACCTCTCTAGGCGTGTATGTGTATACCGGTATTACCTCTCTGGGTGTGTATGTGTATACCGGTATCATCTCTCTGGGCGTGTATGTGTATACCGGTATTACCTCTCTGGGCGTGTATGTGTATACCGGTGTTACCTCTCTGGGCGTGTATGTGTATACCGGTGTTACCTCTCTGGGCGTGTATTTGTATACCGGTATTACCTCTCTGGGTGTGTATGTGTATACCGGTATTACCTCTCTGGGCGTGTATGTGTATATCGGTATTACCTCTCTGGACGTGTACGTGTATACCGGTATTACCTCTCTGGGCGTGTATTGTATTGTATTGTATGTCTTTATTTATATAGCGCCATTAATGTACATAGCGCTTCACAGCAGTAATACATGTGGTAATCCAATAAATAACAGATAATATAAATAACAGATCATGGGAATAAGTGCTTTAGACAAACATAACATTAAGGAAGAGGAGTCCCTGCTCCGAGGAGCTTACAGTCTAATTGGTAGGTAGGGAGAACGTACAGAGACAGTAGGAGGAAGTTCTGGTAAGTGCATCTGCAGGGGGCCAAGCTTTATGTGTCATGTGTTCAGAATATCCACAGTCCTATTCATATGCTTCTTTAAGCAAGTGTGTCTTAAGGTGGGTCTTAAAGGTGGATAGAGAGGGTGCTAGTCGGGTACTGAGGGGAAGGGCATTCCAGAGGTGAGGGGCATGTGTATGTGTATACCGGTATCACCTCTCTGGGCGTGTATGTGTATACCGGTATTACCTCTCTGGGCGTGTATGTGTATACCGGTATTACCTCTCTGGGCGTGTATATGTATATACCGGTTTTACCTCTCTGGACGTGTATGTGTATACCGGTATTACCTCTCTGGACGTGTATGTGTATACTGGTATTACCTCTCTGGGCGTGTATGTGTATACCGGTATTATCTCTCTGGGTGTGTATGTGTATACCGGTATTACCTCTCTGGACGTGTATGTGTATACCGGTATTACCTCTCTGGGCGTGTATGTGTATACCGGTATTACCTCTCTGGGCGTGTATGTGTATACCGGTATTACCTCTCTGGGCGTGTATGTGTATACCGGTATTACCTCTCTGGGCGTGTATGTGTATACCGGTATTACCTCTCTGGGCGTGTATGTGTATACCGGTATTACCTCTCTGGGCGTGTATGTGTATACCGGTATTACCTCTCTGGGCGTGTATGTGTATACCGGTATTACCTCTCTGGGCGTGTATGTGTATACCGGTATTACCTCTCTGGACAGTTACCTGACCGGCTTGGGGGGCCATGGGATTTCCACGCTGCTGTTAGGGGGCTGGGCAGCCTCCTCCATCCCGAATGGCTGCTGGGTAATGCAGCCAATCAGGAGGTGGTGTCAGGAGCATGGGGGTGGGGCCAACAAGGAGAGGAGGAAACAGCATGGAGTGGAGAGAGATGTGGCGTGCGGGCATATAGAGCGTGTTGCACCTTTTACCATTGGTGTCCAGTATTTTTGGAAAAGCCACCTGGCAACGCTATGTGGGGGTGGGGGTGCACATACAGATGTAGCAGACGCTATATCCCCAGTTAACACAGAATGATGCATACAATAGCACTGTCAATATCGCATGCGTTACTATTGTTTCCAATGGGGGACGGTCGCACACACACTCACACAATGGGGGAAGGTCTCACACACACACACCACACACACACAATGGGGGAAGGTCACACACACACAATGGGGGACGGTCACACACACACACAATGGGGGAAGGTCACACACACACACACACAATGGGGGAAGGTCACACACACACACACACACAATGGGGGAAGGTCACACACACACAATGGGGGAAGGTCACACACACACACACACACACACACACACACACACACACACAATGGGGGAAGATCACACACACACACACACACACACACACACACACACAATGGGGGAAGGTCACACACACACACACACACACAATGGGGGAAGGTCACACACACACACAATGGGGGAAGGTCACACACACACACAATGGGGGAAGGTCACACACACACACAATGGGGGAAGGTCACACACACACACAATGGGGGAAGGTCACACACACACACACACACACACACACACACACACACACACACACACACAATGGGGAAGGTCACACACACACACACACACACACACACACACACACACACACACACACAATGGGGGAAGGTCACACACACACAGTGGGGGAAGGTCACACACACACAATGGGGGAAGGTCACACACACACAATGGGGGAAGGTCACACACACACACAATGGGGGAAGGTCACACACACACAATGGGGGAAGGTCACACAATGGGGGAAGGTCACACACACACACACACAATGGGGAAGGTTACACACACACACACACACACACACACACACACACACACAATGGGGAAGGTCACACACACACACACACACACACACACACACACACAATGGGGGAAGGTCACACACACACAGTGGGGGAAGGTCACACACACACAATGGGGGAAGGTCACACACACACAATGGGGGAAGGTCACACACACACAATGGGGGAAGGTCACACACACACAATGGGGGAAGGTCACACAATGGGGTAAGGTCACACACACACACACACACACAATGGGGGAAGGTCACACACACACAATGGGGGAAGGTCACACACACACACACACAATGGGGGAAGGTCACACACACACACACAATGGGGAAGGTCACACACATACACACACACACACAATGGGGGAAGGTCACACACACACACAATGGGGGAAGGTCACACACACACACACACACACACACACACACACACACACACACACACACACACAATGGGGGAAGGTCACACACACACACACACACACAATGGGGGAAGGTCACACACACATACACACACACAATGGGGGAAGGTCACACACACATACACACACACAATGGGGGAAGGTCACACACACACACAATGGGGGAAGGTCACACACACACACACACACACACACACACACACACACACAATGGGGGATGTTTTACTAACAGGTAAAGGGGGGAAATGCAAAGAATGTAACAAGAGCAAGGTCAGGAGAGGTCAGAGGAAGAATGAGAGAAGGAGAGGCCGTGCTGTGGCAATACTGACAAGCCAATAACGCGTGTATGTATGTATGTATGTGTGTATGTATGTATGTATGTATGTATGTATGTGTGTGTGTGTGTATGTATGTATGTATGTATGTGTGTGTGTGTGTATGTATGTATGTATGTATGTGTGTGTGTATGTATGTATGTATGTATGTGTGTGTGTGTGTATGTATGTATGTATGTATGTGTGTGTGTGTGTATGTATGTATGTATGTATGTATGTGTGTGTGTATGTATATATATATATATATATATATATATATAGTGAACATTAATACACTTTATTCAATGGGGGGGAGAGTGGGATTTCGCAGCGATACAACACAATGGATCACATCCAAGTCGTACAAGTGATTTCCCGATGTAATGAATATTCAGCTTAGGATTCGTAGATTACGAATAAGAATTTGATTCTGTCTACACCTCAGCGTACTGAGCTGCATTAAGAAGACAAAGTGTTAAAGAAGCGTTCACTGATATTATAAATAACATTACCGAGAACGCCACATCCACCGTTAGATTACATGAAGATACAAGCAAGATAAGGATCAGTAAGGGAGTGCGTCAGGGAGACACCGTGTCACCAGGATCAGTAAGGGAGTGCAGCAGGGAGACACAGTGTCACCAGGATCAGTAAGGGAGTGCGGCAGGGAGACACCGTGTCACCAGGATCAGTAAGGGAGTGCGGCAGGGAGACACCGTGTCACCAGGATCAGCAAGGGAGTGCGTCAGGGAGACACCGTGTCACCAGGATCAGCAAGGGAGTGCGGCAGGGAGGCACCGTGTCACCAGGATCAGCAAGGGAGTGCGGCAGGGAGGCACAGTGTCACCAGGATCAATAAGGGAGTGCGGCAGGGAGGCACCGTGTCACCAGGATCAGCGAGGGAGTGCGGCAGGGAGACACCGTGTCACCAGGATCAGTAAGGGAGTGCGGCAGGGAGACACCGTGTCACCAGGATCAGTAAGGGAGTGCGGCAGGGAGACACCGTGTCACCAGGATCAGTAAGGGAGTGCGGCAGGGAGGCACCGTGTCACCAGGATCAGTAAGGGAGTGCGGCAGGGAGACACCGTGTCACCAGGATCAGTAAGGGAGTGCGGCAGGGAGACACCGTGTCACCAGGATCAATAAGGGAGTGCGCAGGGAGACACCGTGTCACCAGGATCAGTAAGGGAGTGCGGCAGGGAGACACAGTGTCACCAGGATCAGCACAGGAGTGCGGCAGGGAGACACTGTGTCACCAGGATCAGTAAGGGAGTGCGGCAGGGAGACACCGTGTCACCAGGATCAGTAAGGGAGTGCGGCAGGGAGACACCGTGTCACCAGGATCAGTAAGGGAGCGCGGCAGGGAGACACCGTGTCACCAGGATCAGCGAGGGAGTGCGGCAGGGAGGCACCGTGTCACCAGGATCAGTAAGGGAGTGTGGCAAGGAGACACCGTGTCACCAGGATCAATAAGGGAGTGCGCAGGGAGACACCGTGTCACCAGGATCAGTAAGGGAGTGCGGCAGGGAGACACCGTGTCACCAGGATCAGTAAGGGAGTGCAGCAGGGAGACACCGTGTCACCAGGATCAGTAAGGGAGTGCGGCAGGGAGACACCGTGTCACCAGGATCAGCACGGGAGAGAGCGACAGGTAGACACTGCCACCAGGATCAGTAAGGGAGTGCGGCAGGGAGACACCGTGTCACCAGGATCAGTAAGGGAGTGCGGCAGGGAGGCACTGTGTCACCAGGATCAGTAAGGGAGAGAGCAGCAGGGAGACACCGTGTCACCAGGATCAGTAAGGGAGTGCAGCAGGGAGACACGGTGTCACCAGGATCAGTAAGGGAGTGCGGCAGGGAGGCACCGTGTCACCAGGATCAGCAAGGGAGTGCGGCAGGGAGACACCGTGTCACCAGGATCAGCAAGGGAGTGCGGCAGGGAGACACCGTGTCACCAGGATCAGTAAGGGAGTGCGACAGGGAGACACCGTGTCCCCAGGATCAGCAAGGGAGTGTGGCAGGGAGACACCGTGTCACCAGGATCAGTAAGGGAGTGCGGCAGGGAGACACCGTGTCACCAGGATCAGCCAGGGAGTGTGGCAGGGAGACACCGTGTCACCAGGATCAGTAAGGGAGTGCGGCAGGGAGACACCGTGTCACCAGGATCAGTAAGGGAGTGCGGCAGGGAGACACCGTGTCACCAGGATCAGTAAGGGAGTGCGGCAGGGAGACACCGTGTCACCAGGATCAGTAAGGGAGTGCGGCAGGGAGACACCGTGTCACCAGGATCAGTAAGGGAGTGCGGCAGGGAGACACCGTGTCACCAGGATCAGTAAGGGAGTGCGGCAGGGAGACACCGTGTCACCAGGATCAGTAAGGGAGTGCGGCAGGGAGACACCGTGTCACCAGGATCAGCACAGGAGTGCGGCAGGGAGACACCGTGTCACCAGGATCAGTAAGGGAGTGCGGCAGGGAGACACCGTGTCACCAGGATCAGCGAGGGAGTGCGGCAAGGAGGCACCGTGTCCCCAGGATCAGCAAGGGAGTGCGGCAGGGAGACACCGTGTCACCAGGATCAGTAAGGGAGTGCGGCAGGGAGACACCGTGTCACCAGGATCAATAAGGGAGTGCGGCAGGGAGACACCGTGTCACCAGGATCAGTAAGGGAGTGCGGCAGGGAGACACTGTGTCACCAGGATCAGCACAGGAGTGCGGCAGGGAGACACCGTGTCACCAGGATCAGTAAGGGAGTGCGGCAGGGAGACACCGTGTCACCAGGATCAGCGAGGGAGTGCGGCAGGGAGACACCTTGTCACCAGGATCAGCAAGGGAGTGCGGCAGGGAGACACCATGTCACCAGGATCAGCGAGGAAGTGCGGCAGGGAGACACCGTGTCACCAGGATCAGTAAGGGAGTGCGGCAGGGAGGCACCGTGTCACCAGGATCAGCGAGGGAGTGCGGCAGGGAGACACCGTGTCACCAGGATCAGTAAGGGAGTGCGGCAGGGAGACACCGTGTCACCAGGATCAGTAAGGGAGTGAAGCAGGGAGACACCGTGTCACCAGGATCAGTAAGGGAGCGCGGCAGGGAGACACCGTGTCACCAGGATCAGTAAGGGAGTGCGGCAGGGAGGCACCGTGTCACCAGGATCAGTAAGGGAGTGAAGCAGGGAGATACCGTGTCACCAGGATCAGTAAGGGAGTGCGGCAGGGAGACACCGTGTCACCAGGATCAGTAAGGGAGTGCGGCAGGGAGACACCGTGTCACCAGGATCAGTAAGGGAGTGCGGCAGGGAGACACCGTGTCACAAGGATCAGTAAGGGAGTGCGGCAGGGAGACACCGTGTCACAAGGATCAGCAAGGGAGTGTGGCAGGGAGACACCGTGTCACCAGGATATTTTTGACCAAGCCCAGAAGACCTCCAGCAACAAATTGGAGAAGTCGCTGAAGTAAGAATGTGGCCCCCATATGAATCTCAGCGAGACCAAAGAGATGTTCAAAACATGTGTCACCTCTGCAAATATTGATATAAACGGAATAGAACCAAAAGAAGAAGTGGAAGACAGTGTCTACCTACGTATGTATCTACCTTGGCCGGTAAGTAACAATGGGTGGGGACCTTTTGAATGAAATCAACAGGAGAATGAAGATGCACACAGCACTCGCCTCTCCAACCTCGAACACATACTTCTATCTGACTTTTTGAGACTTGAAAATTGGATTTCCCAACACAAACTGTTTTTAAACACTGACAAGACTAACAATGGTATTTGGGACCAAGGCTACATTTCTAAAGCTTCCAATGACTGAGCTCCAGATCAGAACCAACACTAATACCACCCTAACTCCTGTTACTAGTTTTAAATACCTGGGCATAGGGTTTGACTCATTTAACATTCGGGATGCACATTAATACCCTGACATCCAAAATCTATGCCAAACTTGGTGTACTATATAGTAACAAATCCTCCCTAAGTCTGCTGGTCAGAAAGCGTATCGCACAGCAGATGCTAATGCCAATTATCGACTATGGGGACATAGTATACGGCTCGGCACCTCAAATCCACCTTAGCAAACTTGACACCCTCCACAATTCAATACAGTAGGGCCCCGCTTCTCAGCGTTCTGCTTCTCGACGATCCGCCAATACGGCGGTACTGTTTCATGACTGCGAAGGGGGGGCGGCGAGTCCGCGCATGCGCAAAAGGCGGCATTCTGGGATGGGAAATCGCCAGTGGACATAGCTTTTTTTGTGCAAAGCGCACAAATGCCATGTTCTGCTTTTTGACGGGGGCCTGGAACTGAACCTGCGGAATGAGTGGGGCCCTACTGTATGCTGTTTTGTTCTCCAATGCAACTACAACACACATCACTGCGAAACACTCAAAGAACTAGACTGGTCATCACTAGAGTCTAGGCGTAAAGTTCATCTTTCCTGTCTCGCCTTTAAATACTTTCTGGGCAAACTACCCGTCTACCTGAACAAGCTCCTCACCCCTACCACATGCAGCTCCTCACCCCTACCACACGCAGCACTTATCATCTGAGATCTGCATCCAAAAGACTGTTCGTGGTCCCAAGGTTCAGCAAAGTATCCGGCCGCTCCTCCTCTTATCGTGCACCCCAAAACTGGAACAACCTACCGGAGACTCTCACATCCACCACCAGTCTAAGTTCTTTCAAAACTAAAGCTGTCTCACATTTTAATCTGGTCTGTAACTGTTTCATACGCCTATAATATATACTATCTTTAACTGTGCATGCAATGTCTTGTATATAATGTATACCCTGTTCACTTAATGTAACTACTGTATGTATTTATAACCATGTATCTGTCATCATAACTCTGTGCCCAGGACATACTTGAAAACGAGCGGTAACTCTCACTGAATTACTTCCTGGTAAAACATTATATATATATATATATATATATATATATATATATATATATATATATAAAGACAAAGTTTCATGGGAACCTTCCCGAGCCTCAAGAGGAAAGTGTGACCTGTGTATCCTGCCCGTGCTCACGTATGGATGTGACGCGTGTATACTGCCCATGCTCACGGCTATAAGTGAATGTGTTGAACTATATAATAATGCACATAGGAAAATAATCCAATAGTGACAAATAAAAATAAATATAAAAGTGAAGGTCTAATGTCGCTGCTCAAACCCTCTGGTGGGACCTGTCTTCACGGGTTCCAAGGTGTATGGATATTTCTCAAACAATCCAGGGGGAGCATATAAGGGACAAACAAAACAGACAATATAAGTGCAGATGTAAGTGTATCTGAGATAAGGCACTCTACATAGCGCAGATCACAATGATAAACTAAATCTTTATGTAAAAAATATAAAATGCGCACTTACAATGTGCAGATAAAATACAGGCATATAACACTTGACTAGTGAATGGATAGGTCACCGCACCGCTCACCGCTTCCCTTCAGTCTTCTGCCTTCCACTGCTCGTGGGATCTGCGCTATGTAGTTCTTCCATTTCTCCCCACATCGCATCTCACCATCGGTTGTGCCATTGATGGGAGCCTTGTCCGCACACATCCACTACACCCAACGGGTAGCAGCCCGTCTTGGAAGTGCCTTTAATTCATGCCTTTAATTCATCTGCATCCTGTGAGTAGGCTGGGCATACGAGCCAAGAACATATAGAGTGCCTTATCTCAGATACACTTATATCTGCACTTATATCTGTTTTGTTTGTCTTTATTCCCTTATATGCTCCCCGTGGATTGTTTGAGAGATATTAACAGGGGTTAATTTTAGCTGTAGGTTGCCGTAAAAATACATGAACTAACAGGTCGGGTGAGGATATGGGTCAATATCGAAAATGACTACCTTGGGAATAGAACCTTCCGTGGCTCAAAGATCAACATAGACCCTCAACACATAGGGGTTTTTCCCTGTCACCTCGCAAGATTTGGGACCACGTACAGTCCAGGGTCAAACTGATCTCTCCCTGATGACACATCTGACGGCCGATTCTGACTTCCCTCCGGGGTGTGAAAATAACTCTTTTCCCAATTATGCAAGAAACGGAATCTCTAGAGTCCAGGATTTAGTGGCAGTGTTTTCCCTTAAATCCTTCTCAGCTATCTGTGAAGAAACAAACATCCCCAGGTCCGATGTTTTCAAATACCTGCAAATGAAGATCGTCAACAAAGAATTTAGGTCCAGGATATTCCCTATGGTACCTCTTTTTGGCACCTCTGTAGCCATCCCTTAGAACAAAACCAACATCGACAACCTACTGTACCAAAACGTAGTCACAAGCCATGACACTTAAAAAAGAGAAATATATGTTCTCCTGGAAAAGGGAGTTGGGTCAGAACCTAGAGTGGGAAGATTGGCAGGATATGTGGGAGACAACAGCCTCTAGCTTCCTGTGTACAACAAGAAAATGCCTACAAGCGGCTCTACCACTGGTAACTCAGCCAGGCGAGGCTCAATGCCATATACCCAACATCAACACACACCCCCCCACCCCCCTACTGGAGAAATATCCAACATCATTCCCCCTGTGCTGGAGAAATACCCAACTTCACCCCACCTCCCCCCCCCCCCCCCCACTGGAGAAATATCCAACATCATCCCCCCTGTGCCGGAGAAACTTCCGCCAGAGAGGGATGATTTCTCATATACGGTTAGATTGCCCTAAGCTCACCCAACTATGGAACGAAGTCCTTAGATACATTTGCACGCTCACTGGGATTACCAAACATAAAGATCCTCTCATCCTAATACCAGGAACCCCCCCACCCCCAAGCCTGGATAAAACACAAACGCACAGATACTGCTGGCCACCGAGTGTGCCATTGCTAGGTCCTGGAAGAGTTCAAAGTCCTCCCACAATTTCCCACCACAAAGAACCCGATTCTCTTCGTTAAGGAGATGCCAAAGAGCTACAGTATATCAAAGAGTCCTGGGCAAAGTTCCGCAGAGCATGGGAACCACTGCTACCATGATCAGGTATGCAGACTATTTGTTGAATCAGTTATGTGTACACACCTTGATGAAGGTTGTTTTAATACCTCCCTACTATCCTACCATATATGAATGGGGTTTTACACAAGGTGTCTATATTCGCAAGTAATTGCATGTAAAGTTTATTGTATATGCCAATAAAATGCAAGCGTTAAAATAAATGCATGAATTGTTTTTATGGGTGGGACGAACCACTGACCATGCCTAGTTTTATGTATTGATCTGGAAGCGTCAGCGACTGGTTTTGTAAATGGGGGTGGTGGAGAGGAGCGAAAGATTGAATTATGGCGTCACAATTCCTCTCTGCCAGGGGAAAGAAAATGGAACTTTCTAGTGCATCTCCAAATTCTTGGGTTGTCAGCCTTACATTCTTGAAATATCACCTGTGAATTACAGAGAGGTGATGAACAGGTCATCAAGAGAGATTGATGAAAGGGGTGGGGAAGGACACACCCAGACGTTGGGTTTTCCATGTGTTTCAATTAACGAGGTTTTAGAATATTAACCCTGCATCTGGGATTAGGAATTCGATTTTAACCAAGGGAGTGTCTTAAAGCCCTGTGAGGAGAAACCTTATACGGTACATGTTTGGTAACGTGTAGGAATTCTGTTTCATTTGTATTTGATGAAACGGTCTGCCTTTATTGTATGTTCTTGTAATCATATTTTTATGTAAACTGAGCACTACTACTTTTGTATATTAATCTAAAACTTTAATACGTATATCTCTGGGTTCTAATTGAATTTGCACGTTTTGTAGACTCATTTACATTTTCGGACACATTTTGCTACCGCAGATTTGAGTATGTGAAGTGCATATTTTCTTTAGTAAACAGGGTAAAAAGAGTCTGGAAATTAATATTTGAGAATTCTTTGGTGGTGGCAGCAGCAGCGAAGTAAAGATATATATTGCGAAGGATTGAGGGGACATATTCATTCGAGGGAGGTGAAGATTGAATCATCTGGATAGCAGTGTATTAACCCTTGTCACATCTACAAGTCACATGCTCACAGGTGTGCCATACGTGACACTGGGTATTAGTCAAAGTGCAAGGAAAAGTAACAAATTGGTTCGAAACCAAACAAACAAAAAAAAAAAAAAGGCTGTGACATCACCCCAAGGGTGAAATTAAAATGGCGGCGGGCCAGACATATCACAGGAAGAAATTATCATCGTTGGACAAACATGGAACCCAACTGGATTCCGAGAGAGATTAAAAGACCGAGACTCCCAAAAGTAAGATGGGAAGATGAGATGAGACAATGTGTGAGAGCGACGTGGAGAAGAGAGGCTGTAACCGCAGCACCTGGGAGATCATTGGGGAGGCTTCATCCAGCAGTGGGGAGACTGGGACGCAGAGACGCAGAGACGCAGAGACGCAGAGAGAGCGCGAGTGAGACAGACAGAGAGAGAGAGAGAGAGAGAGAGAGAGAGAGCGAGACAGACAGAGAGAGCTACAATCGACGTGGTTAAGATTTGTGCTTGGGAGGGTTGCAGACGTAGGAGTAGTAGTTATTATTAACTCAATCATTTTATAATAAAATGAATTCTTAATTATGGCAACACAAATGTTAACATCAATTGCATCGCGACGTTTATATTATACAGTATAACACTTAGAGTGTTAGCTCTGTGGGGCAGCGACTCCTTTAGCCTTATCTTGTCATTAACTTGTTATTCCCAGGGTTTGTAATGTACATTATTTGCCTCCTATTGTAATGTTGTAAAGCGCTGTGTACATGGCTGGCCCTATAGAAGTAGCATTACACACTCATTAATAATGAGTTCATACCCGGGATCACAGTAAGTGCTGTGCCCCAGTACACAGCGTCTCAGAGGTTGCGTTATCACTATGTAAACATTCCATCATTCCAAAAGTCTCACAAAAATGTTCCCCTTCAAAAGCAAAAACAGTCCCACTCACTGAGTGGGGGGGGAGGGAGGGGGAAGTACCAGGGGGTGTAGCATGGTGAACTCAGGGACCCCAGGGGAGGAGGAGGAGGTGGGTGTGTAGCATGCAGAACTCAGGGGCCCCAGGGGAGGAGGAGGTGGGTGTGTAGCATGGAGAACTCAGGGGCCCCAGGGGAGGAGGAGGTGGGTGTGTAGCATGGAGAACTCAGGGGCCCCAGGGGAGGAGGAGGTGGGTGTGTAGCATGGAGAACTCAGGGGCCCCAGGGGAGGAGGAGGTGGGGGTGTAGCATGGAGAACTCAGGGGCCCCAGGGGAGGAGGAGGTGGGTGTGTAGCACGGTGAACTCAGGGGCACCAGGGGAGGAGGAGGGTGTGTAGCATGGTGAACTCAGGGGCCCCAGGGGAGGAGGAGGTGGGTGTGTAGCACAGTGAACTCAGGGGCGTAGGTAATACATAAGCCGTAAAGCACAGGCTTCTAACGTCAGCAGGCATGTGCGAGTCTTTGCACACGTGAAGTGGTGTGTGCTGTAGTATAGACCAGTGTCTGTGTATCTGGCCCGTCTGGCAGTGACAGGGTTAATGCTGCCACGTCTGGCTGCCGACACCTGATGCCTCTAAACCACTGCACGTGCACACACACACACACACACACACACACACACACACACACACACGAACACTCACACGAACACTCACACACACACACACACACACACACACACGCTGACACACACGAGCAGTCACGAACTGAGGCTGAGACACACACACACACACAGATATAAAAACACAGACGCACATGATACACAGGCACAAAGACTGACGCGCGCACACGCACGCACACGCACGCACACACACACAGATACACAGGCACACAGACCGACGCGCACACGCACAATGAAAAACGCAGCTTTTCACACTTGCATACAGTATGTACAAAAACACACACACACACACACACCTATATAATGCAGATATGGTACCTGGGAGTTGATTTATTATTGGGGAATTAGATTTCAGCGTTACCCTCTGTGTCACAGGACTAGTTAGAAAGGGGACAGCAAAAGGAAGAGATAAGCAGCGTAAATGAGACGCGACGTACTAACTCACTGACGCGGAGATGATAAATAGTATATTAATGGCAAAATGACCCCCTTTTTGCATCTCTTCTTCCCGTCCCTCCCACCAACACAGGCAGGGAACAACTGTTCCCACGGGGTTTTGTCGCAGGCCCGATGATGTGTCCTAATTGTCTGAAGTGGGACCATCCCCAGCTCCTTAACCCCCTCACTTCCAGAGGCCCCCAGAAACAGCTCTGCGCAGTGAAATAACCCTTACTGTACAGCTGTGCGTAGTAACGAGCCAGCGGCCTGGCTGTGGAAGCCGGATCCCTTCCGTAAGCAAAGGCTGGGGTTCAATTACACAGAAGGGAGAGGATTGGCGATCACTGCCACCCACTGCCCGGGGGGCACAGACAGAATTCTACGTGCTCAGATTGGGCGGGGGGAGCCTGGCCAGGCTGGTGCCCATGCTATACAAAGGAAGGGTTTGCAGTGTGAGCTATACAGGGGGAGGCTAGCACCGCCGCTGCCCACTCCGTACCTGGGCAGTGCATAAATAAACCTTCCATTAGGCCCAATTGCTGTGTATAATGGTGGAGGTGGAGGTACAGGGCGCTGCCCCGCATTGTATCTGATCTGTGTACAAATGGCACAGCTGGCACTGCTCGTGAGGGAAGCCTGGCACTGCCACTGCGTCACACACCAATATAGCCGTGCCAAGAGCGAGGTATGGTACTGCCCCTGACCCAGGAAGGGGGGGGGGGGGGGTGACAGTCCTGTAACACTCAAACGCAGGAATCCTACCCAACCAGACCAAGGAGAAGGAAACTAAAACGCAGCCAAAATCAGCTCTCCGCCCCGCCACGGGGAGATGAAAAGCCGTCTGTGCCAATACCCAAACCACACGCCCTCTCATTAAACTAACAACAGCCCTCAATTACCCCCACGCCCTGCCCCGGGGGGGGCGGCAATACTTCCTCCTCCCGCCCCCCCCCCCCCATCCCGAAATCACAGGCGCAGAGGTACGTTCCTCTGGAGAAACAAGGGCGACCCGTTCTCAGTTATAGGAAAGTGGGTAGGGATGCCACTTACTCGGCCACTCCGGCGACGTCCCTTAAGGGCCGTGTTATGGGACAAAGCTGCACAGAATCCCCCAATGAGACAGATGCCACAGTGTGTGCGTGTCTGTGTATATACATACACACACGTATGTGTATACATATGTGTTTGTGTATACATGTGTCTGAATGCATGTATTGTACTCGCACTACATACATGCGCACACACACACACACACACACACACACACACACACAGTCTACTTATAACAGAGCCGACACTGTGACACGCTGTGTGAGGGGACGACACGTGACAGACACACGGGGCAGGACGTCACCTCCCCCAGATGTCCGGAGAAGTCGCAAAACAAACACAACCAGTTTACAGCAAACACGGCGCTGCTGGGTTAACCCTTCCACTGCAAGCGGCATGCGTGTCTGCGCGTTTATTGCGGAGCAGCAGGCGTGTGCGCGCACGGAATAGAGTTTGTGTGCGCGTGTTTCTGTAGAGCAGCAGGCGTGTGTGCAGAGCAGCGTGTGTGTGTGTGCGTGGAGCCGCAGGCGTGTGCGCATAGAGCAGCAGGCGTATGTGTGGATGTGTGCGCGTGGAGCAGCAGCAGGTGTGTGCGTGCAGAGCAAAGTGTGTTGCATGTAAGGCCGCGTCCATAGAACGCCCTTACTTCCGCGCTTCCTCCCGGCGTCGCGCTTCAAATACAAACTAGTTTGTAATGCAAAGTGCCGCTCTCCCTGTAGCGCATGTCCATGTGCGCACTATGCTCATTTGCATTGGCGTCCAAGTGTTTGTTTCGGCGCAAGCTATATCCTGCACTACGGACAAAGCCCAATATATATGCAGGGATTAATCAAAGATGGCTGCCTCTGCGAACTGTAGCCCATGTTTATGAAGCGGTGCGATTGCACAAAAGACACCTTCCCACCCCGGAAGTCCCAGGCCCTGGAACAGGCTGTCCTGTGACAAAGCAGCACTTAGTAATAAGGGCCAGTGTGGGAACAGCCATGTATTCCCACCCTGATCCTCGCAGCAGGAGAGTCTGAGAAATGTGTCATTCGTTACGTAACAGTATCAATCATCAGTCACAATGTGTGTGTGTGTGTGTGTGTGTGTGTGTGTGTGTGTGTGTGTGTTGTGTGTGTGTGTGTGTGTGTGTGTGTGTGTGTGTGTGTGTGTGTGTGTATAAAAAAAACTATATCTCATACACCCACGGTATCAATCATCAGGCACAATATATATATAATACATCTCATACACCCCACACACACACCTTTTTATACATAAATATATACACACACACACACACACACACACTATAGTCATTAAAACACACCTCTGTCCTAATACCAGTTTATAGCCAGTACAACCAGCCTCACACTGATGAGACCCATTAAGGTTGAAACATGTCTGTGAATGGTTTCTCTGGCTTTGCATCTGATTCCCATGCTGTGCTTAAAAGCTGTGTTAACAGCGAGCATTAGCTTATAAGTGTTCCATGTAAAAATGGATTTCAGGCAAAAGGGGACACGGTGTGCTCATTTGCATGTCATTTCCCAGAATCCCTTGCTGCAGTGGAAGCACTGTATGCGAGGTGATAATGGTGAAACGCAGGGTTGCAGACCTGCCTAAGACATGTGAATGTGCTCACAAGTGATCTTTTTATTTGCTATATGCCAACAGTGGCGTTTTTTTGTCGCCTTTTTCACCTACCATAACGTGTGTGTGTGTGTATATATACATACACATATACATACATATACACACATACAAAGTTGGATTTGAGCTTGCTAAGACTGTGCAAGTCTTTATATAGATATATGTACCACACACACACACACGTTATAAATGCACAGGTATACACATGCAGATATACACAATTCTATACGTACTGTACAGATATACATAGTCACACACACACACACACACACACACAACAGAAACTCAAACACGAGACGTTTGTATAAATGTATTTTTATACAGAACGTTAAATAGAAATAGGTCTGAAGTACTCAGTTATATACAGAGCACAAGGCCCAATACTTTCTCCTCGACAGTGAGAAAAGCAGTTACACCCCCCCTCCTCTCTCCCATCCTCCTCCCCCAACCCCCTACTACACACACACACTCTCTCTCTCTCTCTCTCTCCTCTCTCACCCCCCCTCTCTCACCCCCCTCTCCTCTCACCCCCCCTCTCCTCTCCTCTCACCCCCCCTCCTCCTCCTCTCTCACCCCCCCTCCTCCTCCTCTCTCACCCCCCCTCCTCCTCTCTCTCACCCCCCCTCCTCCTCCTCTCTCACCCCCCCTCCTCTCTCACCCCCCCTCCCTCTCACCCCCCCTCCTCTCTCACCCCCCCTCCTCTCTCACCCCCCCTCCTCTCTCACCCCCCCCTCCTCTCTCACCCCCCCCTCCTCCTCCTCCTCTCACCCCCCCTCCTCCTCCTCCTCTCACCCCCCCTCCTCCTCCTCCTCTCACCCCCCCTCCTCCTCCTCCTCTCACCCCCCTCCTCCTCCTCCTCTCACCCCCCCTCCTCCTCCTCTCACCCCCCCTCCTCCTCCTCTCACCCCCCCTCCTCCTCTCTCAACCCCCCTCCTCCTCTCTCACCCCCCCTCCTCCTCTCTCACCCCCCCCTCCTCCTCTCTCACCCCCCCCCCTCCTCCTCTCTCACCCCCCCCCCTCCTCCTCTCTCACACCCCCTCCTCCTCTCTCACCCCCCCTCCTCCTCCTCTCTCACCCCCCCCTCCTCCTCTCTCACCCCCCCCTCCTCCTCTCTCACCCCCCCTCCTCCTCCCTCTCACACCCCCCCCCTCCTCTCTCACCCCCCCTCCTCCTCTCTCACCTCCCCTCCTCCTCTCTCACCCCCCCTCCTCCTCTCTCACCCCCCCCTCCTCTCTCTTCTCCCTCCACCCCCCCCCACCCCTCTGTCTCTCCTCGGCATTTCCGTCAGCTCACACACATCCTGCTATAACCTGTGGAAATGTCTGGCTCCCGTCTGCTCCCCTCCTTATTACAGCTTCTACTACGTGGTAACCTTAAAGAAAAGAATATACTTCCATGTGTGCTACCCCCCCCCCCCCCCCTATTACTAAATCTCAAGAGAAACACAGGGTACTTAGCATGTACGTGTGTGTGTATATATATATTATATATATATATATGTCTTTATTTATATAGCGCCATTAGTGTACACAGCGCTTCACAGCAGTAATACACGTGACAATCACATAAATAACAAATAATAGGACATGGGAATAAGTGCTTCAGACATAAAAGTAACATTTCGGAAGAGGAGTCCCTGCTCCGAAGAGCTTACAATCTAATTGGTATTAACAGTTACCAAGTAGTTCTCAGTATAACCTCCCAATTCCAGCCTTAGAAACCCTAAAAGGTGCATTCGACTACAGGATCCACGCAGACAGTTGGCCCCTAGTACTAAGAACAGACTTAACCGTCGGCCATATTAAAACCCCGCTCACAGCGAAAGGCTATACAGAGATATATGTATACACATACGGATATGTATCCATTTCCAGCGGCTTTAAGTGTCCCAGCAATCTGTGGCAAGCGCAAAAATGCAATTAAAGGATGTGGTGCAAACAGGGGGCGAAAATGGGCAATGTTTTGGCCACATTAACATTTTAAACCATACACGCACTTCTGTCCATCAGAACGCGCAATGGAGATCGGCCTGGCAAACAAAGGGTTATTTTCACCGGGTTCAAACCCCTACGCCCCCACTAACAATCTCCGTCAAGGCAATTAATAAACAGGATTTTTTTTTTATGCATGTCGAAAAAACATCAATTTTTTTTTAATGTATGAAATGGATGATGCAAACACACAAACACACACACACACACACACATTTATTTGTATATCTCATCTCGCTGGTTAGGAGTGATCACAGCGGCAGCCATCTTTAATACGCTCCGATTAAATAAGAGCCATTGCAACCCATAAACCCCCATTAGCCAGAGACGCCAAAAACAGACAATAGTATTAAAAGACAGATCTGTGGATTTTAATATTTAGAAGCCACGTAATAAAAACTAATTTACTCAATTAGCTCATTAATTATTTAAACGCACTTACTAAAAAGTTTAAGGCCCTGCAATAGTTAAGGGGAGGAAACATCATTTATAGCCACGAGGTTTAAAAAGAAAAAAAAAAGAAAAAAAATATATATTATATGTATGTGTGTATATATTATATATTCTATGGATATGTGTGCGTATATATTACACACATTGTGTGTGTGTGAGATATATATATATATATATATATATATATCTATATATATATATGCAGAGAATAGCCGTGTTAGTCCAGTTGCGATGGTGTAGAATAAATGAGTATAAGGTGATACCTTTTTATTGACTAACAATTTATGTCATATATATAATACACACCCACACACATAATATACATATATAATTGTATATACAAAATTTTGTGTTTATCTTTCCTGTACACATGACACATAAAGCTTGGCCCCCTGCAGACGCACTTACTAGAATTCCCTCCTACTGTCTCTGTACGTTCTCCTACCTACCAATTAGATTGTAAGCTCCTCGGAGCAGGGACTCCTCTTCCTTAATGTTACTTTTACAGTATGTCTGAAGCACTTATTCCCATGATCTGCTATTTATATTATTTGTTATTTATATGATATGTATTACTACTGTGAAGCGCTATGTACATTTATGGCGCTATATAAATAAAGACATACAATACAATACAATACAATATACACACACACACACACACACACACAATATACATATATAATATAT